>NC_091960.1:9476691-9549191 GCF_031021105.1 Erythrolamprus reginae
GGACCACACCCAACCTCCTGGTGTTCCTCATTCAATGCTGATAATATTTTTTCAATTGATTCCTCCTTTGATCTATGCGTCTCTGTCACATACTAATGATAGCTTGTGCTTCGTCATCCAATGACTTCAGAGACTCCAAGCTACTGGCTTGAGAGAGCCCCTCCGCAGGGCTCCCAGGCCGTTCTTCCTCGTCACGTTCCTGACTGTAATCTCCCCTGTCCGACTGCCCAGAACTCTCCTCTTCACTCTCATCCTCCCCCGGGCATGGAGCCAGCAGAGACGCAGCTGGTCTTTCATCTGACTCAGGCTGAACCACAACATCAGATATTCATCTGGCTAATATCCTTAGTCTGATCAGCTTCAGTACATTATTTTATCCTCTGGTTAGGGCTTAAGAAAAAAACCTTATTCGGTGAGAGTAACAATGAAAGAGCCTGCAAGCCAGTAAGAGCTGGAAACATCATTAGGGCTGGAAAGAAATTTATTTGGAGCAAGTAGAGCAATGAAAAAAAGCCTGCAAATTGTTATGGCTCGAAAAATATTATTTGGAGAGAGTAACAATGAAAAAACCTGCAAGGTAAAAGCTGGGAACATTGTTAGCACCCTGTTAGGGCTGGAAAGAAACTTATTCGGAGCAAGTAGAGCAATGAAAAAAAGCCTGCAAAGACTTTGGCTGGAAAAATATTATTTGGAGAGAGTAACAATGAAAAAACCTGCAAGGTAATAGCTGGAAACATTGTTAGCACCCTGTTAGGGCTGGAAGGAAACTTATTCAGAGCAAGTAGAGCAATGAAAAAAAGCCTGCAAAGAGTTATGGCTGGAAAAATATTATTTGGAGAGAGTAACAATGAAAAAACCTGCAAGGTAAGAGCTGGAAACATTGTTAGCACCCTGTTAGGGCTGGAAAGAAATTTATTCAGAGCAAGTAGAGCAATGAAAAAGAGCCTACAAAGACTTAGAGCTGGAAAAACATTATTTGGAGAGAGTAATATGCCAGTAAAGCTCCCATGTCTGTTTGCAACCTTTGACTGGGTAAAATGGTGCATCACAGGGCAACAACTTTTGAATTAATGTACCTCAAATGAGCTAACTTAAAGAATGCATTCAAAATCCAGGATGCATGTAGGGTTGTAGGATTTAAATTTGGCAAAGTTGTGGGCACTTTATTTATTTATTTATCTATCTATCTATCTATCTATCTATCTATCTATCTATCTATCTATCTATTTATTGGATTTGTATGCCGCCCCTCTCCATGGACTCAGGGGGGGGGGCTAACAACAGTGGTAAAAACAGCATGTGACAATCCAATACTAAAACAGCTAAAAAACCTTGTTATAAAACCAATCATACATACAAACATACCATGCATAAATTGTAAAGGGCTAGCGGGAAAGAATATCTCAGTTCCCCCATGCCTGACGGCAGAGGTGGGTTTTAAGGAGTTTACGAAAGGCAAGGAGGGTGGGGGCTATTCTAATATCTGGGGGGGAGTTGGTTCCAGAGGGCCGGGGCCGCCACAGAGAAGGCTCTTCCCCTGGGTCCCGCCAACAGCATTGTTTAGTTGACGGGACCCGGAGAAGGCCCACTCTGTGGGACCTAACTGGTCGCTGGGATTCGTGCGGTGTTGCTATGCTGCCATGACATCACACTGCCACACTCAGCCATGATCACCCGAATATCATTTTCAATGCTTTCTTGCAGCTTCAACAAGAAAGCCAACAGGAAATAGGAAGTTGCTTCCACTCCCATTGCTGTTTTGCCCACCCGTGATTATTCTGTTTCTCTGTTTAAATAAGAAATATCTCTGAAATGATGGCCCAATGAGTCACAGATTATCTATCTGTTACCAAATGCCCAAATTAGAGCTACTCTCTTCTTGGTTTGATGTTCTCTTAGCAAAATGTTTCAATTTTAGCTTATTTTGAGAGGTTCTCTGCTATCATTCCCCATACCAATTGTATGTCAAGTGGATATACATACATTTCCAGGTATTTAACTTAGCACCAGCTCAACTGTTGTGGTTAGCTCTGGCCCAGCTCCTGCCCCAAGGACGGTGGATGTGGGGGAGACATCCACATGCTGCAGGCCTGGTTTGCCCCCAGTGGAATCTGATGATGAAGGCTCCTCTGACCAAGAAGACATGAGTGACAGGAAGGAGGAGAGTGTGGCAGACAGCTCAGAAGGAGATCAATTATCTAGCTCCTCCTTGGATTCAGAACAAGAGTTAATGATACAGCCACGCATGTGGAGAGTGATGCATAGGCAACAACAACTGAGAGATTATTATCAACGAAAATTAGGCCACCTGTGGTTGGATGGGGCTGTGGTAATTAGTGAGGCTACTATAAAGAGCAGCCTGTGGGTTTGGCCATTGTGGAGGATTATCTGATCGTTGTGTTTCCTGACTGCTTTACTGACTTTGACTTTTTGTGTGCTGATTTTTCCCTGCTTTGAACCTAAACCAGAGCAAAGTGTGTTTCACTTTGTGAAAGAAGGACTTTGAATTGCCTTACAGCTGCAAGCTAAGTATCACAGGACTGATAAGGGACTTGTATAAATTACCAGTTTGTTTGGAGACGAGTGCTCTTTGCTATAACAAAAGAGGGCTTAGTTTATTTGCATTTTCAGTATAAACAACATTGTTTTGAATTTTCAAATGTGTGTGTGTCTGAAATTTGTACCTGTGAATTTTTGGGAGGATTCTACCAGAGAGCCCAACAGAACATCAACTCATATTGATGTTTAATTGAAAATAGCATGTATTTTATTTGCTCTGTTATGGATTACAGTACTTCACTGCCATTCAAAAACTCTGACTTGGGGAAAAGGCTACAGCAATAAAAGGTTTGCACCATATTTACAAACAATATGACCACAACTTTGGCTACACCAATAAATGCATAGTGGGGTAACAAAGTATCATAAACCTCCTATATATAAAAACAAACCATAGCTGGAAAACAAAATTGTTCTGGATGTAATGTATTGATATAATGTTGTATCAATGTAATAATGTATTTTGGTCCTATCTATAAAAGAAGGGAGAACTCCAAATTCTGGGCACAGGATTTCAGCCCATCATGGATGTTACCTGCCACTAATTTTAGAGCAACAACTCCATTAAAGGTGATAATGGAGGGTAGAAGCGTAGAAGAATAGTGAGAGGTATAATAAAGAGGAGAATCTCCTTTTTCTATGCCCAGTGTATCCAAACATTGTTGCAGAAAGTCAATATTTCATCATCTGATCTCCTTGCTGTGGTCCAATCAGGCTTCTGAACCAGAGATGTTTACTACAGGGCCTTTTCCTGATTTTGAGAGAGTTTTCCTGTGGAAAGAAACAAAAAATGAAGATTTGCTTGACCTTCCTTCCTTCCTTCCTTCATTCATTCCTTCATTCCTTCATTTATTTATTTATTTATTAGATTTGTATGCCGCCCCTCTCCGAAGAGTCGGGGCGGCTAACAACAATAAAAAAAGACAATGTAAACAAATCTAATATTAAAAATAATCTAAAAAAACCCAATTTAAAGAACCAATCATACATACAAGCATACCATGTATAAATTCTATAAGCCTAGGGGGAAGGGAAAAATTTCAATTCCCCCATGCCTGATGACAGAGGTTGGTTTTAAGGAGCTTGCGAAAGGCAAGGAGGGTGGGGGCAACTCTGATATCTAAGGGGAGCTGGTTCCACAGGGTCAGGGCCACCACAGAGAAGGCTATTCTACTGGGTCCTGCCAAATGACATTGTTTAGTCGACGGGACCCGGAGAAGGCCAACTCTGTGGGACCTAACCGGTCGCTGGGATTCGTGCGGCAGAAGGCGGTCCCAGAGATATTCTGGTCCGATGCCAGGATGGGCTTTATAGGTCATAATCAACACTTTGAATTTTGACCGGAAATTGATCGGCAACCAATGCAGACTTTCTATCTGTGGAAGTGATGCAATTGTAGTTCAGAGTTTGATTTGTCTTTTTCAACCTTTTCATTTTAAACTAAATGAGTTTTGTCCTAAAATGAAATCAACAAAGAGGTCTTAGTTAAAACCTCAGAGATCCAACTAACATAATTGGTCAGGGGTCCATAATCAGAACTCCCCCACCCATCACTTTTTAATTAGTCCTTCAGAATTTCACCATTATTCAGAAAGAATCACTTAACCCCTTGCCTCACCCTTATTTTCTGAATCTAACCCATGCACACTCCAAAAATTATTTTCCTGTAGTCAACAAGGAAACAAATGCCATGAGTTTCCAAACAAAGTATTTTTTAAAAAGAAGAAAAAGCATTTGACTCTGTGAATTCTTCCATACTTAAATGGAACATAATTAAATGGGACATTTGGCACATGGAACATTTAGTTATTTGCACAGATATTCCACATATGCTGGCTGAGGAATTCCTAAAAACTGGCCATCAACAAAACCATGCAAGGCATGTATGTTGTTAAATAAAAAACGACTTTTCAGAAACATGGTTGTTCAGTTTCTTCTTAAAAAACTCCCCTCCCCACCACTTCTGGAGTTAACCTCTTCTACTGATTCTCTTCCACTGTTCTCATTGTCAGGAAATTTCTTCTTAGTTCTAAGTTGCTTCTCTCTTTGATTAGTTTCCATCTTTTGACTGTCCATGGAGATTCTCAGTGATTCAGGTCAGGGTTGTCCCAAATAGATTTTTCTCAAGAGGCAATTGGCCTCTCTGACTTGTACCACCTGAGCTAACAAAAGAGATTGGCCACCCCAAAGGAACCATCAAATTCAAGCAGGGTGAAAGAAAAGCAACTATATATGAGCCAAACTGGTAGAATGGAACCAACCCAAATGAGGGGTCCACAAGTGAGCTGTAGAAGTCACTTTAGAAGAGGGGTAGTTGGTGAATGTTCCCAAAAGCTAAAGAGTACTGGAACATAATAGAAAAATGGCTGAAAGAAATAACTCAATTAGATATTAAGAAAGCACCAGAATTTTTTTTTATTGGGCATATCAAATTATAAATACAAAAAAATATATATATTATTTAATAGTTCATATATTAGTAGCAGCTAGGTTAGTTTTTGCACAAAAATGGAAAGATAGTGAGATTCCAAAAGAAACAGATATTCTTAAGAAGATTTTAGATTGTGCCGAATTAGATATGATGACGAGACGGTTAAATAATCGAGAAGAATCAGAATTTTATGATATCTGGCAGAAAGTATATATTTGGTGGGAAACAAGGAATAAGAGATAAGTGTGTTGCTATATTATTTTGTATATTTGAATTTAGTATTAGAATTGTATAAGATGGTAATTATTAGTACAAATATAAATTTCTTTCATCTCTTTTTTTCCTTCCCTTTTTTCTTTTTGTTTTTTCATAAAACCTTTTTCTTTTTCACATATATCTTTATAAATTTTGACACAGATTTAGATCTATATTAAGATTGAAATTTTTACTCTATATAACAATATGTATTTTACAGATAATTTTTTTACTTTTATATGAAGACTTCTACTTTGAGTGGAGCGACTGTAGCTCCATTAAGTGTTATATGTTTTGTTTGTTGTGTTTGTTACTTTGAAAAAACCAATAAAAATATTTTTGTTTAAAAAAAGAAGAGGGGTAGAACTAGGATCCTTATCTCACCCCCTTTCTTTTTGGTTTTAAGTTCTAACACTCATCTTCGATGCCTGCATACCAACTTACCCATTGTTCTCAACTCCTGTTGTAGACTTTTTACACAGGATATTCTTTTTGCAAAACATCAAGAAGCCACACCGGCGCTTGTAATAACACAAGGCATCTATCAGCAAGAGGAGCACAAGAATTGCCAACACAATTGCCAAAACGGTGCCCAATCCCAAACCTCCATCTGGAAGAAAAGTAGAATTTCTGCTTGAACCAACAGGTGATTGAAACATCAAAATTTTTCTTTCATAAACTTTGGAAGGAAGTGCAGAATGCTAAATATTAACTTGATAATTACAAAAGAAATAGCGAGAACTAAGAGATTTTAACCCTGTTGTTCTGTTTGGGTCGTATGTTACCCGAAGCCAAGTTTGAGTCCCTGTAAAAAATTGTCCCTGCATATCTGAAACTTGAAATTTCATGACTTTTCATCATTTCAGGGGTTCTCTCTATGAGAATTTTTTTTGGGGGGGTGGGGGGTTTCTTTCTTGGTGAAAAACAAAAAGTCACACTAGTTGTGTTCCCGGGTCACCCTGACCCGGACCGAAAACTCTTCATTTGAAGTGCTTATGGTTGGTCAATTTGAATACTTTTTTCACTTGGAAAGTAGTTCGAACATTTCTGCACACAATGATATGAAAATTCAAATGAAAAAAAGTAATTCTTATTGGTTTATTTTGCTGATAGAATGCGTGCCCCCCCCCCGTTTTTGTGAAATATTTTTCAATTTATGGATAGTTTTGCTTGCAAAAACATGGGGGGGGAGGCACATTTATGTGCAAAATAAACCAATAAGGATTAATTTTTTCAGTTCAATTTTCATTCCATTGTGTGCAGAAATGTTCAAACCTGTTTCCAGGTGAAAAAAGCTTTCAAAAAGACCAAATATAAGTAGCTAAAATGATCAATTTGCAGTCCGGGTCAAATAGACCCGGGAACATAAGATTAGGGAGTTTTCTCGACCTGAGCAGCAGGGTTTTAAAGAAATAAAAACTGCAGCATTGGAAAGTGCTCAAGCGGTAGTGGTATTGGGTTGGAAAGAGTCTATAAAATGGACATTACAGAACTGGTACTGGTACATGGTTGATCACATTCATTTTGAAATCATGGAAATAAGATCAAACAATTTTGATGAAAATAAATTGGAGAAGCTGGTGGCACGATGGAATAAGGTGAAAGGTTATATGCTGAGTAGAATCTGTAATGAAAATGTAAAAAATAAACTCCAATCACTCTTTTAATAATAACAAATGCAAAGTAGATTTTTTTCACGGGTATATGTATGTAGATTGTTCTGAGTTCGGGTTTTGCCCCGTGTAACATTTTGAGTGTCTATGCAACCTTTCGGTGAAATCACATTCACCATCATCAGGCTGAAGTTATAAGCTTCATGCTGCTGTATTTACAATAATCAAAAAAGAGACATCCCCCAAAAATCAAGACCAAGAACAGGATAATGGCACCACCCTCCTCCCTTACATCAAATGCACCACAGACAAAATTAGTAAAATTCTACACAAACATAATATCAAAACTTCATTTGTCACTAATCAAAAAATATCAAACATCCTAAGAAACCCAAAAGATAAAATCCAACTCGAAAACCAAGGAATCTATGAAATCCCTTGCAAAACGTGTGCAGCCACATACATTGGAGAAACTAATTGAAGAGTGAGCACACGTGTTGCAGAACATAAGAATGCAGTCCTCCCTTGTCCAGCACATTAAAAAAACAGGGCACGAAATTGACTTTGAAAAAACTAAATTACTTTCCAAAACAGAAAATGTATCCAGAAGAATAATTATGGAAGCCATAGAGATAGAGAAGCACCCCCTCAGCATGAACAGACGAGATGACACGTCCCGCCTGCCAGAGATTTGGAAACCAGCCTTAAACAAAAAAACATATCATAATCATCACCATGTCAATCCTTCAACTAAATGTGATTCCACCAACCAATCAAATCATTAAAACATAGTCACCCAATCTATTTGCTACATTCAAACCAAATCTCCACCCCCAACATTATATATAAGGAACAAATGGCAGTTGCAAACATTCTATATTTACAGCAGCACGAAGCTTACAACTCCAGCCTGATGATGGTGAATGTGATTTCACTGAAACGTCGCATAGACACTCAAAATATTACACGGGGCAAAACCCGAACTCAGAACAATCTACATATATATAGTAAATATAGTAAATATTTGAACCCCCTGCAATTGGTGGTGGTGGTGATGGTTATTGTCAGTCGGGTGATGGGCACATGCACTGTGCACCATTTTATGTTTGTTTTATGTAACCTTATGTGCAAACCCAATAAAAATATATTTTTTAAAAAAAAAAAATCTTCCAAAACTAGAGACAATAAAGGTACCATGACCACTCTGTAACCCATGCACCCAAAACACTGAAAAGGATTTCATTTTGCTAAATAATACCGCGTCTTATACATTTTAACAGAGTTTACACACTTAAAATAAAGTTAGGCTTAATGAAGAAATAACATTGCATTCACTAATTTCCAGAGTTTTTCTTCCTTTCCCCAAAATGAAACAAAGACTAGTTTATTTAATTGACTCAGAAAGTTTCCAACTTTAAATCTGTGGTTTATAAATGTAAAGGTTTACATTACTTGTGGGTTTTTCAAGTGAGTAATTTCATTAAATACCAGTGGTTTGGGGTTATTCCCTACATGGAAAATAGGTCACCTGTTGGTTAATGACAGTAAAATTAGAAGAATGTGCATTTTGATTAATATTCTCCAGGATTTGACATAATTTCCCACTAGCGGCTCATCTAAATGTTATCACCTACACCTCAAACATAGCCCAAAGGGGAGGGGGAGGAAATGCAGAGGTAGGGGAAAAAACATGTAAATTCAAATGGCAGCAAATTGAACCAAAAACAGTAGGAAAAAATGGCAAAATGACTCCTATTTTTAAGTGGGTCTTGAAACAAGACATTCTCTCAAACTGTCACTAAAAAGACTTTTGTTATAAATCTTGTAAAACAAAGCTTACTGTGAATTCTGTATTCCATGTATATTCATGGATAAACCCATTCATACTTAAGGTGTTGTGGTTAGCTCTGGCCCAGCTCCTGCCCCAAGGACTGTGGATGTGGGGGAGACATCCACATGCTGCAGGCCTGTTTTGCCCCCAGTGGAATCTGCTGATGAAGGCTCCTCTGACCAAGAAGACATGAGTGACAGGGAGGAGGAGAGTGTGGCAGACAGCTCAGAAGGAGATCAATTATCTAGCTCCTCCTTGGATTCAGAACAAGCGTTAATGATACAGCCACGCATGCAGAGAGCGATGCATAGGCAACAACAACTGAGAGATTATTTTCAAAGAAAATGAGGCCACCTGTGGTTGGTTGGAGCTTTGGTAATTAGTGAGGCTGCTATAAAGAGCAGCGTGTGGGTTTGGCCATTGTGGAGGATTATCTGATCGTTGTGTTTCGTGACTGCTTTACTGACTTGGACCTTTTGTGTGCTGATTTTTCCCTGCTTTGAAACTAAACCAGGGCAAAGTGTGTTTCACTTTGTGAAAGAAGAAGGACTGTGAATTGCCTCACAGCTGCAAGCTAAGTATCACAGAACTGATAAGGGACTTGTACAAATTACCAGTTTGTTTGGAGACCAGTGTTCTTTGCTATACCAAAAGAGGGCTTAGGTTAAGTGAATTTTCCTTATAAAGAACATTGTTTTGAATTTTCAAACGTGTGTGTGTCTGAAATTGTATCTGTGCATTTTTGGGAGGATTCTACCAGAGAGCTCGACAGAACATAAGGTAACCCTTAATGTTTTCATATGCTTTATTAATTTTCACAATGAATTTGCCTCTTCTCAAGGACCATTTTCCACTTACAATCCTGAGCCTCCGAAACTGTAACCGGAAAAGGCAGGGAGAAGCCTCTGTGGGCCCTCTCTAGGATTCTCCCGGGAGGAAACAGGGCCAGAAAAGGTGGGGAGAAGCCTCCATGGGGCCTCTCTAGGAATCTCCTGGGAGGAAACAGAGCCTCCACCCTCCCTGTGGTTTCCCTAGTCGCACACATTATTTGCTTTTACACTGATTCCTATGGGAAAAAATCTGAAAATATATCTCCCTCCCCTCGCCTTTACAGACTAATAAACTAGGGAGTGTCCCTTTCTGAGATGTTTGCAATGCCTTCCTTTCTTCTGCAGGCTCAAGTGCCTTTTATTTGACCACTGCCTAGTAACATCTTATCTACAAGAAAATATGGTACTGATTTTTACATTTTCACATAAGCCACCTTAACGTTCACAGAGAAAAGGCAATCTGTCAGAGCTATACACAATGCTGTGTATTGCAGTACAGTGCATGACAATGCATTCCAACACAATGCATTTTTAAAAAATTGTATAACCCCACTATTTAGTCAGGGTGATTTTCCCCAAAGAACCCTGGGGTCATAATTCATGATTCTGTAGAGATACCATGATGTTCTCACAGAATTGCAGATGCCAGAGTTCCTAGTGAGGACAGGAGGAAAGTGGAGTTTATTTTACATTTGTTGAATTAATACCCTGAATCCAATCCAACTATTGAAGAGTAAATATTGATCTTTCACCTTTTTCAATGGGAACATTTTTCTTGGTGGTGCCTACTTCATTAGCAGCTGTTATAACGAGTTCTGGAAAGTCCTCTTGTGATGTTGGTGTAACCTAACATCAAAATAAATTTTAAGAGTTAATCTCCCTTCTTAAAACCACCCAATCTGCTATAGGAAAAATTCTTCATCAAATTCAGAGAGGCCAATTTAGGATTTTGCATGCAACAGAGAGGAAACCTTAGCTTCCCCGAATCTACTGAGAGGGGCGGCATACAAATCTAATAAATAAATGAATGAATGAATGAATGAATGAACGAATGAACGAACGAACGAACGAACGAACGAAATGAAAATAAAATAAAATAAAATAAAATAAAATAAAATGAAATGAAATGAAATGAAATGAAATGAAATGAAATGAAATAAAATAAAATAAAAAAGTCTTCTGGTCACAGGTCAACTCTTTCAAAAACAAACTTCTTCATGCTTACAAACCAGAACTAAATCTGTCCTTTGCCACCTGTCAGAGTAGATCTCATACCTGGTTTCCCACCCTCCAAATATCTTAGTTTCTCATAACTTTAAAGGTGTTGTCTACCAAGAGACAGAACCAGAAGAAGCTAGTTCCTGGGAACCATAGCTTCAAATAGTACCATATGATTTGAAGCAAGGGTGAAATTGGTTCTCTAACAAGCACTGCTTTCTCACTTTCACCACCACCTCTTATTTATTTATTGTATTTATTTATTATTAGAGTTGGAAGAGAGCTTGCAGGTCATCTAGTCCAACCCCCTGCTGGTGCAGGAGACCCTACATCACACTAGTCCAATAGCAGTCCATTCTTTTCTTGAAGGTCACTAATGTTGGAGCGTTCACCATCTCTGCGGGCAAGCCATTCCACTGGTTATCGCTCTCACAGTCAGAAAAAGTTCCTCCTTATTTCCAGGTTGAATCTCTCCTTGGACAGCTGCCAACTGTTGCTCCTTGTCTGGCTGTCTGGTGCTTTGGAAAATAACCTTACAAGTGCTCTATTCTGTGTTCACTGATTCTTTAGAGAGAGGATCTGGTGAACCTCCTGAAATTTCATTTTACACTTATACAATTCAACCTTCTCAGTAGATTTTAATAGGCTAATTTTGCTTAAGTTAGGGTGGTTCAGAGCTGCAGATCAGGTTGGCCAAATAAATGCTAAAAAAAATAAGTTTGATCATTGGCATCTAGCCAGCAGGATCAGAGCACCTGCAAAAGCTGATTATATAGAAAACTTTGTTAATTCAGAAAATTGGATTATATGATTAACAAATGAGAGCATCCGGCTGACAAAACCACAAGTTTTCTAAATCCAGTTAGAGTAACAGAAGAATAACCATTTCGGAATGCAAAATGAAGAGAGAGAGAGAAGGCTATAAAATTAGATATGCTAACCACAGAAACACAATGATAGAAGGAGGGAGGGAAGGAGGGAGGGAAGGAAAGAAGGAAGGGAGGGAGGAAAGAAAGAAAGAAAGAAAGAAAGAAGGAAGGAAGGAAGGAAAGAAAGAAAGAAAGAAAGAAAGAAAGAAAGAAAGAAAGAAAGAAAGAAATATAGAAACATAGAAGATTGACGGCAGAAAAAAGACCTCATGATCCATCTAGTCTGCCCTTATACTATTTCCTGTATTTTATCTTAGGATGGATCTATGTTTATCCCAGGCATGTTTAAATTTAATTACTGTGGATTTATCAACCACGTCTGCTGGAAGTTTGTTCCAAGCATCTACTATTCTTTCAGTAAAATAATATTTTCACACATTGCTTCTGATCTTTCCCCCAACTAACCTCAGATTGTGTGCCCTTCAGTTTAGTTGCTGAATTTCCCTGACTGAGTACAGGTAGTCCTTGACTTACAATTACAATTGAGCCCAAAATTTATGTTGCTAAGTGAAACATTTATTATCTGAGTATTGTCCCATTTTACAATTTTTCTTGCCACAGTTTGTTTATTTATTTATTTGTTTATTTGTTTGCTTTTTTGTTTGTTTGCTTGCTTGCTTATTGATTGATTGATTGGATTTGTATGCCACCCCTCTCCGAGGACTCGTAGTTGTTAAGTGAATCTGGCTTCTCCATTGACTTTACATTGCAGTTTCTTGCCACAGTTGTTAAGTGAATCATTGCAGTTGTTAAGTGGACAAGTCACTTTTTTCAATAGAAGAAAGAAAGAAAGGAAGAAAGAAAGAAAGAAAGAAAGAAAGAAAGAAAGAAAGAAAGAAAGAAAGAAAGAAAGAAAGAAAGAAAGATGATTCCAGAGATTGGGAAAAAACTTAGAAAGCAAGAAGCAGCCTGCAATCAGGATACATGCTAAGAAAACAGTACAAATTTTGTCAGAATTTGGGAAGTGTTGAAATCAAGAGTCTTGAAAAAATCAACATAGGAAAAGGAAGAAACATCCTAATTATAAAAAGGATAATTAACCAAGTTTTTCCATTTCTTCTCCAATTCAAAGAATTTAGTTTGACAATATAAAGATGACTCAAATCTTGGCAAGTTCACCCAATGTCATGTCTTACCTCAAAGAGGAATAAATGTCTGTTTTGGTCCTGCGCTATCTTTTTGATGGTATCATCTTCAAAAGTCTTCTCGTTCCAAGCAATGGCGACAGAAGGTGAGGGATTGGCCAGGATGGTGAAGTTGACTTGAATGGGATTCCCAGTCTGGATGATCAAAGGTCCACTTGTAAGGAGCTCTATTTTAGGCGCAACTGAATGGGAGGACAGAAACATAGATTGTAATATGGCATGAATTTTATATTGGGGTTTACACATTGCCTTAGGCAACAAATTGTTGTTTACAAACTGCTTTGAATATGGTTTCTAAAGTATACAACAAGAATTTCAAATTGGTTGTAGTAAAAGGAATGGAGTAGTCATAACATCTTTCAGCTGTGGCGAGGGGGGCGTTCGCCCAGCTTCGCCTGGTGAACCAGTTGCGGCCCTATTTGGACCGGGAGTCACTGCTCACAGTCACTCATGCCCTCATCACCTCGAGGCTCGACTACTGTAATGCTCTCTACATGATCGTGCAGAATGCAGCTGCGAGAGCAATCATGGGCTTTCCCAAATATGCCCATGTTACACCAACACTCCACAGTCTGCATTGGTTGCCGATCAGTTTCCGGTCACAATTCAAAGTGTTGGTTATGACCTATAAAGCCCTTCATGGCACCAGACCAGATTATCTCAGGGACCGCCTTCTGCTGCACAAATCCTAGCGACCAGTTAGGTCCCACAGAGTGGGTCTTCTCCGGGTCCCGTCAACTAAACAATGTCGCTTCAGGGGAAGAGCCTTCTATGTGGCAGCCCCGGCCCTCTGGAACCAACTCCCCCCAGAGATTAGAAACACCGAGATTAGAAAACACCGAAGTCCTCGTAAACTGCTTAAAACCCACCTCTGCCGCCAGGCATGGGGGAATTGAGATACTCTTTCCCCCTAGGCCTTTACAATTTTATGCATGGTATGTCTGTATGTATGTTTGGTTTTTATAATAATGGGTTTTTAACTGTTTTTTTAGTATTGGATTACTATTATTATTATATGCTGTTTTATTATTGCTGTTAGCCGCCCCGAGTCTCCGGAGATGGGCGGCATACGAATCCAATAAATAAATAAATAAATAAATAAATAGATAGATAGATAGATAGATAGATAGATAGATAGATAGATAGATAGATAGATAGATAGATAGATTAAAAATAAAATTAAAAAAAATAATAATAAAAAAAATAATTAAAATAAAATAAAATAAAATAAAATAATAAAATAAAATAAAATAAAATAAAATAATAAAATAAAATAAAATAAAATAAAATAAAATAAAATAAAATAAAATAAAATAAAATAAAATAAAATAAAATAAAATAAAATAAAATAAAATAAAATAAAATAAAATAAAATAAAATAAAATAAAATAAAATAAAATAAAATAAAATAAAATAAAATAAAATAAAATAAAATAAAGTAAAATAAAATAAACCAAATCTTTATCTTTATCTTTATTATTTTGTGTGTGTGTGTGTGTGTAAGAGAGAGAGAGAGAGAGAGTTTTAACCTTGATAAATAATATTGAGGAGATGCTGAAACTAAACTCGAAAATTCACACTTCTTATCGTGAAAACAACTGAGTGTTTTCGGTACTGTGCTCAGAATCCGTTCTTGGTGTTATACTGAGCATAAATGATATAATTTCAAAAAAAATATCTGTAGCTATGACCTATTTATTTATTTTTTTAAAATCTGTTTTCAATTTCTAAAAAGTAGGACAAGCCAGTGACAGATGTAAACTTTTCACCTCTGGGGTTTTAAAAATCTACCTTCAACATTCAAAACAATCTTCAAAAATTCAGAAGAAGCAATCTTCCTGTGAGAATGACGAAGTCTGGGTGGTGCTGTCAAGTTTCCTATCAAGAAACTAACCACAACACAGAGGAAGTGCTGTCAAAGTGAGAGTGATGGTTGGGCATCTCTCTGTGCCAACTCAATGCAGGCTGTAACTAAGACTAGGCTGAGTCCAAGTCTAATTCTAAGCACGCATACCCATACTTTACTGGCAGCATGTATTTAGCAGAAAGTGGTTGAAACCGAAACTTGGTGGTTTTGTTTTCAACATGAAAAGAAACTGCTTTGATTATATTTCTTTATTTTATTGTTTTGTCAAGGACATATTGGTAATATACAAAAATATAACCATGTTTACATGCATGGTACTAGTATAATTAGAATGCAGCTGCGAGAGCAATCATGGGCTTTCCCAAATATGCCCATGTTATACCAACACTCCGCAATCTGCATTGGTTGCCGATCAGTTTCCGATCACAATTCAAAGTGTTGGTTATGACCTATAAAGCCCTTCATGGCACCGGACCAGATTATCTCAGGGACCACCTTCTGCTGCACGAATCCCAGCGACCAGTTAGGTCCCACAGAGTGGGTCTTCTCCAGGTCCCGTCAACTAAACAATGTCGCTTGGCGGGACCCAGGGGAAGAGCCTTCTCTGTGGTGGCCCCCGACCCTCTGGAACCAACTCCCCCCAGAGATTAGAATTGCCCCCACCCTCCTTGCCTTTCGTAAGCTACTTAAAACCCACCTCTGCCATCAGGCATGGAGGAATTGAGATCCTCTTTCCCCCTAGGCCTATAAAATTCTATGCATGGTATGTATGTATGTATGGTTTTTATATTCATGAGTTTTTTAATATTTTAGTGTTAGATTACTATTGTACACTGTTTTATTGTTGCTGTTAGCCGCTCCAAGTCTCCGGAGAGGGGCGGCATACAAATCCAATAAATAAATAAATAATAGAAACATTAGGAAAGGGGACGGAAGGCACAGTGGTGCACTTATGCACGCCCCTTACTGGCCTCTTAAGAATTGGGAGAGGTCAACAGTGGATAGTCTAAGGTTAAGTTTTGGGGGTTTGGTGATGAAACTACAGAGTCAGGTAGGAAAGTTTGCACGTGAGGTTTTTATAGACTTTTCTCTTAGCATGTTTACTTTGCAAATCCTTCTCCTCCAGAATTCATTATCTGATGGTTTTGGTATTCACACGTATTCTATTTATTTTATTTACTTATTTGTCAAACAAGTATAGTATTATAGTACATATTAACATAACATAAGTAGAACGTAGTAATAGAAAGGATAATAAGACAGTAGGGCAGGGACATTAGGCACATAAGTGCATTTATGCATGCCCCTTACAGACCTCTTAGAAAAGGGGAGAGGTCAATTGTAGATAATGTAAGGTTGAAGATTTTGGGGTTGGGGGAAGCAACAACAGAGTCAGGTAATGAGTTCCAGGCGGTGACCACTCTATTGCTAAAATCGTATTTTCTGCAGTCAAGTTTGGAGCAATTTACATTCAGTTTGTATCTATTACGTGCTCTTGTGTTGTTGTTGTTGTTAAAGGTGAAGTCGTCACAGACAGGGAGTACATTATGATGTATGATTTTATGAACAACAGTTAAATCAGTTCGGAGACGACATAGTTGTAAATTTTCTAGATTTAGTATTTGAAGTCTGGAGGAGTAGAGTAATTTGTTAGGTGATGAGGAGTGAAGGATTCTTCTCATGGGGTGGGAATGAAGATTTTATAGTATCCGCCCCCTACCACTGCCACCCAGCCACATCCACCAAGCCACACCTACCGAACTGGTAATAAAACAAAATGAATCCCGCCACCACTACACAAATCTAGCTGGGTGACCTTGAGACAGTCAATCCCTCTCAACCCTAGGAAGAAGGCACTTCCAAAATATCTGCAGAGATTGGCCAGCCATTCTCTATAAGTCAACACTGATTTGAAACAGGAAACCAACAGAAAAGTCAATGCTTCCTAAAGTGGTAGAGTGCCAGTAGGCAGAAAAAAAGAGAACTTACATTTAATGCTGAGCGTAAAGTTTGCAAAAGCTACTTCATTGCGTTCTTTAATGGTGGCCTCACAAATGTAAACACCAGCATCGGAATATCGGGTGTTCTCTATCAGCAGCGTCCCATTTTCAACAAATAGTAGTTGCCCTGTAAACCCAAAAGAAACCAGGATAGTCAGGAAAAGGTGAAGAAAAAAACTCAAGATTTATTGTCTTTCAGGTAAGGGAAGGGAGGAAATTGAGAATATCAGACTTTCAAAATTATCTATCTATCTATCTATCTATCTATCTATCTTTCTTTCTTTCTTTCTTTCTATCTATCTATCTTTCTTTCTTTCTTTCTATCTTTCTATCTATCTATCTATCTATCTTTCTTTCTTTCTATCTTTCTTTCTATCTATCTATCAATCTTTCTTTCTATCTATCTTTCTATCTATCTATCTATCTATCTATCTATATATCTGTTTATCTATCTATCTTTCTATCTATCTATCTATCTATCAATCTATCATCTATCTATCTTTCTATCTATCTATCTATCTATCTATCTTTCTATCTATCTATCTATCTTTCTATCTTTCTTTCTATCTATCTATCAATCTTTCTTTCTATATATCTTTCTATCTATCTATCTATCTATCTATCTATCTATCTATCTATATATCTGTTTATCTATCTATCTTTCTATCTATCTATCTATCTATCTATCAATCTATCATCTATCTTTCTTTCTATCTATCTATCTATCTATCTATCTTTCTATCTATCTATCTATCTATCTTTCTATCTTTCTATCTATCTATCTATCTATCTTTCTTTCTATCTATCTATCTATCTATCTATCTATCTATCTATCTATCTATCTATCTATCTATGAATTTTACCTATTGAATCCTACATCTCCATGTAAATGCTAAATGACATAGAGAAAGGACAGAACTTACAAACTAATGAAACTCTATTATTACAGAGTAATAATAGAGGGTATTTACCCTGTAATAATAGAGTTTCAGTAGTTCGTAAACTCAATCCCTTCTCTATGTCATTTAGCATTTACATGGAGATGTAGGGCAAAATCTTCTGATATCCCAGAGATTGGTACATCAGTATGTTGCTGTTACCCAACTATACCTCCCCAGTTGGGACAAATGCGAAATGCAGTGAAAGGCTGTACTCCAGCTGCGAGGATCTGGATGGGGAGAAGCGAAGTATAAATAATGAAATAAATTTTAAAAATGGCTGCAGGTTTTTTAAATGAGGAGGAGGAGGAGGAGGAAGAAGAAACAAAATTCATCCTCCAGAATATGAGAAAATGTAGAAAATCCTGGCTTCATAAAACGTAGAGTTGCCCTGGACATTTTCTTTTTTTAAAGTATCTTTATTGTTTTCCAGAAATAAAAAAGAAGAAAAGGGAAAAAAAGTAAAAGAATAAGGAGTAAAAGCAGTATTTCTCACATGTTTTGTTCTAGTTTAACAGATCTTAATCCATTTCTATTACCTTTCTGATACATTTCTTTATATTTTGTATATTTACATATAATTATCATAAGTAAATTTTACTAATTAATATAGAAAGAGATACATTGAGAAGAAAAAGAGTAATAAAAGTCATACTTCCTAAGGTAATTATTATCCTTCTTTTGTATACTGATACTTTGTATTGTTACATTTTCAGCCTTTGTTTCGAATCCATTCATGCCATTTTTCCTGGACATTTTCTAACTTTATCAAATTCAATATAGTCTTTACCCTCCCCCAAAATATTACTTGTTGTCCCCCATGTCAAAAAAAGTTGTCCCTTCTCTTAAACAGAGATCTCCAGAAATAATCTCATACTCACCTTCCTCAATATTTTGGGTGTCCTGGTTTCCAAAAATCCATCTAATAGTTGGTGGTGGTATTCCTTTGACCAGGCAGCTGAATTCTACATTTTGGCCCTCGTGAACTTCCTTCACAAGATCCATTGTGTTCGCAAACGTAGGTTTCTCTGCAAATCAAAGGCAGAGATTAGAAAATAAAAAGCAGTGACAGAATTACCAGGGATGATCTATTTCAACGAGGTGCTTCAACTTAAGGCAGTCCATCATTTTGGAATGCAACAATGACCCTTTGAACTCTCTATTTTAAAAGTGTTCCTTTATGTTCTGTGTGATACCTGGACTTCAATAAGTGTTCAAACAGTGAATGACCATCATTTATGAACAATGAGAAGGAAAACTTGGAAAGTAAAGAAGAAACTAAACTTCATTGAGTAGATAAGAAAACATTAAACAGTCTTTCTTTCAGCGAAGCGCCCGTTTTTGCACTGCTGGGATTCCCCTGAGGCTCCCCTCCATGGGAAACCCCACCTCCGGACTTCCGTGTTTTTGTGATGCTGCAGGGGAATCCCAGCAGGGGAATCCAGCAGCGCAAAAATGGGTGCTTCGCTGGCAACGGAAGTCCGGAGGTGGGGTTTCCCAGGAAGGGGAGCCTCAGTGAAATCACAGCATCGCAAAAACACAGAGGTCCGGAGGTGGGGTTTCGAGGACTTCAGTGTTTTTGCGATGCTGCGATTTCACTGATGCTCCCTTTGCTGGGAAACCCCACCTCTGGACTTCTGTTGCCAGCGAAGTGCCTGTTTTTGCGATGCTGGGATTCCCCTGCTGGGATTCCCTTGCAGCATTGCAAAAACGCAGAAGTCCGGAGGTGGGGTTTCCCATGGAGGGGAGGCTCAGGGGAATCCCGGCAGTGCAAAAACGGGCGCTTCGGCTGGCAAAAGGGGTGAATTTTTGGCTTGCACGCATTAATCGCTTTTTCATTGATTCCTATGGGAAACATTGTTTCGTATTGCAAACTTTTCACCTTAAGAACCTCGCCCCAGAACCAATTAAGTTTGTAAGACAAGGTATTACTGTATAGTGGTGGATTTTTAATAGACTAAAACAGAAAATGCATAAAAGTTGGCAGGAGATGGCAGCAATTTAGCTAGGAAGAGGACACTGGGTATGGTCCACACTTGCTGGAGGGAAAAAAAAAGAAATACAGAAAGAGGTATGAGCTAAACATTTTCCTTGAATCTCCTTGAATCTTGAATTTGCAAGGTCTGGTGTAGTTTTCTTCCTTGGCATGCTCTGGAAATCATCACCACCACCATCATCATCATTCAATGACCCCATAAACTTTTGCAGGGTGGAGTCTGGGCAACTGAATGGAGCTGGCCGGATGCCCTCCCTGTCTCCAGTGCAGAGTTATATTCAGCAGATATATTTTCATTGTGCCCAGAGAAAGAAATATCTGCCTCTACCTAGGGTCGAACTCACAGCCTCCTGATTGTGAGGCGAGAGCTCCACCTCTAATTCATCACATGTTCTGGAAATGCATGAAAATAAAAATGTTCTTAATATGTTCTGGGGTTTTAGAGAAGTTAAAACACTGGGGTCCATGGGTGAGGCAGATTTTGAAAGCACAATTAATGAACTGTGCAGCATGTTAATGTTGTTGGGTTTTTTAATCTTTGCTCTCTACACCATTTTTTCCACTTTTGGGGTCTCAGCTACTCATCAATTTTGGGTTTAATTCTTATTTATTTATTTATTTATTCATTCATTCATTCATCCAATACACAAATACATAGGAAGAAAAATAGACATGTAGTAATATATATAAGGGTAAAGTGAACTTAGAGGAGAGGATATATGAAAGAAAGAAAATATATATAATAAGTGAGAGAAAGGCACACCAGTGCACTTATGTACGCCCCTTACTGGCCTCTTAGGAACCCGGAGAGGTCAATTGTGGAGAGTCTAAGGGAGAAATGTTGGGGGTTAGAGGTTGACACAATTGAGTCCGGCAATGAGTTCCACGCTTCGATAACTCGATTGTTGAAATCATATTTTTTACAGTCAAGTTTGGAGCGGTTCGTATTAAGTTTGAATCTGTTGCGTGCTCTTGTGTTGTTGCGGTTGAAGCAGAGGTATTCTATGTTCCACTGAAACCTCTTTCCTGGGTGCTCAAAATAATTACTTACGGATCACGCGGATTTCTATTTGATGACTGGCGCTTTTTCCGGAGTCAAATACTCCATCGCACTTGAAAATCCCACCCTGACTTGGGTGAGTGAGGGTCATCTCCAGCCCTTTGGACAATTCATCGATCACTTTCACCCGGTAAGGCTCTGAATCCTCATCGATTTCATTTCCATCTGGATCGGTCCAAGTCAGAGTGGCATCCCCACCTCCTCTCACTGGCATGGAGGAAAGTTGAAAAGGGCACAGTTAACACAGCAAAAAGGTAATTCCACATGTCCACGTGCCAAGAAATAAAATCCTTTTTTTTAACTTTGTGGATCTGTTTCAAAGGGCATTTAGTTGAATCTCACTTGAAGCCAAGCAACCATTCATGGGTACACAGCGCTTTAGTATATATCAGTTTAATCTTTCAGTAAACTTAGGTTCCTTTAAGTCAAGGACAATTAGAGAAACATCTTTCAGCTGTGGTAAGGGGGATGTTTGCCCAGGTTCGCCTGGTGCACCAGTTGCGGCCCTATTTGGACAGGGAGTCACTGCTCACAGTCACTCATGCCCTCATCACCTCGAAGCTCGACTACTGTAATGCTCTCTACATGGGGCTACCTTTGAAAAGTGTTCAGAAACTTCAGATCGTGCAGAATGCAGCTGCGAGAGCTATCATGGGCTTTCCCCAAAATGCCCATGTTACACCAACACTCTGCAGTCTGCATTGGTTGCCGATCCGTTTCCAGTCACAATTCAAAGTGTTGGTCATCACCTATAAAGCCCTTCAGGGCACCGGGCCGGGGTATCTACGAGACCGCCTTCTGCCGCACGAATCCCAGCGACCGGTTAGGTCCCACAGAGTTGGCCTTCTCCGGGTCCCGTCAACAAAACAATGTCGTTTGGCGGGGCCCAGGGGAAGAGCCTTCTCTGTGGCGGCCCCGGCCCTCTGGAACCAACTCCCCCCGGAGATTAGAATTGCCCCCACCCTCCTCGTCTTTCGTAAGCTCCTTATAACCCACCTCTGCCGTCAGGCATGGGGGAACTGAGATATTTTTTTCCCCTCGGCCTTTACAATTTATGCACGTTATGTTTATTTGTATGTATGTTTGGTTTTACAATAAGGGTTTTTTAGTTGTTTTAGTATTGGATTTACATGCTGTTTTTTATTACTGTTGTTAGCCGCCCGGAGTCTACGGAGAGGGGCAGCATACAAATCCAATAAATAAATAAATAAATAAATTTAAAAAAAATACTTCCTTCAAGTAATTTTTTTTATTTTTTTATTTTCCAGTCTAGACTACAAACCCGGGATCCAACCATTAACAGATTCCAACTTTGCTTAGCATGTTTGAGTTTAATGAAATTCACCTACATGCTGTCACCAGCTTGGCATAAAGACTTTGCTGAAATATCCATATAGCGTAATAGGCAACAAATAGACTTAGTTTGCCTTTTGGGGGATTTTTTTAAAAAAATTCCCCAATCTATTTTACAGCCCCGGGATCCCTAGGCAAGATCTAACCAACCTGCTGCTACATATCTTCCAATTCATTGTGGCAAAACTTTAATGTAAAGATAAGTGTTAAACCTATTGTTGAAAACAGGAAGTCTCTCAAAACAAGAAAGTAACCCTAATGCAATTAACTTACATGTTTGGAAATTTGGATTTTGATGTCTTATACTCTTATTACCTTCAGACCAGATAACAATTCTGAGATTTTGTTTGTATCGCACTTGATCCTATTTTTAACCTCAGGCTATTTACAGCCAGGAAGTAATAAACGGTCTTGCTAAATTCCTATCTAAAAACCAGCTGAATACAATTCCCTTTGTCTCTTTTACTAAATCACTTTGAACAATGTTGGCCACAATCAATGTTTGGATAGACATGTAAATGCATGAATACTTCTAGGAAAGTCTAGACCAGTGATGGCGAACCTTTTTTTTTTCTCGAGTGCCGAAAGAGCATGCACATGTACTATCACGCATGCCTACACCCATAATTCAATGTCTGGAGGGGGCAAAAACAGCTTTCCCTCCTTTGCCTCCTGGGGGCCCTCTGGAGCCCGGAAACACCCTTTTCCCAACCTCTAGTGGAGCCAGTAGACTCATGTTTCACCCTCCCCAGGCTCCAAAGGCTTCCCTGGAGCCAGGGTAGAGTACAATGCCTTCCCCCATTCCTCCTGGAGGCTCTCTGGAAGCCAAAAATGCCCTATTAAATTAAATTGTCAATAGTGGAAAGGGATCTCCTGCTTGAGCAGGGGGTTGAACTAGATGACCTTTCTGGCTCTGTTATTCTATTTTAAGGTCTTGCCTTGGAAAGGCTTGGTCTAAGAAGGACAAGATGATTCAATGATTCAAGGAACTTTTCTCTCTATATCTGACCAATATACAGATTTTACAACCCAAATTGTGCATTTGGGTTACAATGTATAACTGAGCTCCCCCTACAATCCATTCTCTTCCTCCTCCACACCCCCAGGTAAAACACTGCCCTGATGACACTTTGTAGATGTAGATATCATTTTTCTGCACTTACCTTTGCATATAAAATATGACTGCTTGTCCAATTCCACATTCCCATTTATAGGAATAATTTCCAGAGATTCCTTGGCGCCCAATACAGCCCCTTGGGAGAGAGAGAGAAAATATGCCTCTGTGAAAATAAGCCTACTGTGGTCAGTTCTGGAGACCTCACCTACGAAAAGATATTGACAAAATTGAACGGGTCCAAAGACGGGCTACAAGAATGGTGGAAGGTCTTAAGCATAAAACGTATCAGGAAAGACTTAATGAACTCAGTCTGTATAGTCTGGAGGACAGAAGGAAAAGGGGGGACATTATCGAAACATTTAAATATGTTAAAGGGTTAAATAAGGTTCAGGAGGGAAGTGTTTTTAATAGGAAAGTGAACACAAGAACAAGGGGGCACAATCTGAAGTTAGTTGGGGGAAAGATCAAAAGCAACGTGAGAAAATATTATTTCACTGACAAAGTAGTAGATCCTTGGAACAAACTTCCAGCAGACGTGGTTGGTAAATCCACAGTAACTGAATTTAAACATGCCTGGGATAAACATATATCCATTGTAAGATAAAATACAGGAAATAGTATAAGGGCAGACTAGATGGACCATGAGGTCTTTTTCTGCCGTCAGTCTTCTATGTTTCTATGTTTCTGTGTGAAAAACTTCCATGAAAATCTTATTTATTTTTCTGATAATAATGAGCAAATCCATCTCAATAATCCAGGCAATATTTTCTTCTAAACATATACGAAGGACTGCAACTGAAGACCACACTTGGCACTAAAGTAATCTTCTGGGATCTCAACTCCATAAAGCAGATGGAGACATACAGAGAAAGGGAAAAGAGTCAGGAAGTCCAAAGGAAATTAGATTTCAATGAAAAGCCATCTAGGTGATTAGACAATGTGGAATAATTCTGCACAATCACTTTAAAAAGTACAGGCCACCAAATGTTCCTGAGAGCTACACCAAGCTTTCAGACATCCAGGTATTCTGGAGGTATGATGTTTGCAGCTGGATGTAAACTGTGATTTGCAATCTGTACTAAGCAAACTTTGTAGCCAAGCAATCATTTCAGGTAGCAATAACATTTACAACTACCAAATTGGGGTCCTTGGTGCTTTCTGAGCTGGTTTGTTTTTCTTGCAAATTTATTTATTTATTAGTTTTGTATCATCAGTGTCTCATGATGTTACCTAATTAGGGTAATGAAACATCTATAAGAAAGCAAGCCTACTAACAATGATTATAATCACTATACTTTCCTTTTTTTTTCTACATACAAAATACATTTACTATACTATACATATACTCCTCTTATTACTCTTCCACAAATTGTTGTCCCTGAAAATGTCTGCGTCATACGCAGACCTTTCTTTTCTTTTCTACATTCTTTTTTTCCCTATTCATTTCCTTCTCCTCCCCCCCTTTACACCTATCTCATTTCCTGTAAATTCAGTATCTTTCTCTTCTTACTCTTTAAATTTAGAAAATATTTTCATCTATTTGTCATTACCTAATATATATTAACATGAGATGTAACAGCTAATATTAAAACCTAAGAAAATTCTTGATAATACTAAGGATAATGTTTATCTACTGTTTATTTACAATGTTTAAGAAATACAACACTGTTATCAAGAATTACATGTATTATAATCTACAACCTACAATGTATAATCGTATCACTTACCTGACTTCGTATCTCCCTTCCCCATCCCCCCCACCCCTTTCTTTTCTGTACATTCCTTCCTACCCCACTACCCTTTCCCTTTTTCCTTTTTTCCCTATATTTACAAATAAAGTATATTTTTAAAAAAAGAAAGAAAAGAAAGAAAGCCAACTCAGAAAGCACCATTCATTCATTCAACCCTGAGCTACAAATAGTCTCCTATATTGTGTTGTGGTTAGCTCTGGCCCAGCTCCTGCCCCAAGGACTGTGGATGTGGGGGAGACATCCACATGTTGCAGGCCTGCCCCCCCCCCCGGTGGAATCTGATGATGAAGACTCCTCTGACCAAGAAGACATGAGTGACAGGGAGGAGGAAAGTGTGGCAGACAGCTCAGAAGGAGATCAATTATCTAGCTCCTCCTTGGATTCGGAACAAGACTTAATGATACAGCCACGCATGCAGAGAGTGATGCATAGGCAACAACAACTGAGAGATTATTATCAAAGAAAATGAGGCCACCTGTGGTTGGGTGGGGCTGTGGTAATTAGTGAGGCTGCTAAAATAACAGCCTGTGGGTTTGGCCATTGTGGAGGATTATCAGATCGTTATGTTTCATGATTGCTTTCCTGACTTTGACTTTTTGTGTGCTGATTTTTCCCTGCTTTGAAACTAAACCAGAGCAAAGTGTGTTTCACTTTGTGAAAGAAGGACTTTGAATTGCCTCACAGCTGCAAGCTAAGTATCACAGGACTGATAAGAGACTTGTATAAATTACCAGTTTGTTTGGAGACGAGTGCTCTTTGCTATAACAAAAGAGGGCTTAGTTTAAGTGAATTTTCATTATAAAGAACATTGTTTTGAATTTTCAAACGTGTGTGTGTGTGTGTCTGAAATTTGTACCTGTGAATTTTTGGGAGGATTCTACCAGAGAGCCCGACAGAACATATTGGAGCTATGAAATCACTGATAGCCAAGAACTGGAGTAGGCAAAGTTGGCTCCTCTACGAGTTGTGGACTTCAACTCCCAGAATTCCTGAGCCAATCATGCTAGCTCAGGAATTCTAGGAGTTGAAGTCCAGATGTCATAGAAGAGCCAACTTTGCTTACCCCTGTTCAGGGATATTTGTCCCTTGGGAATGAACTGTAGGTCTTGGGTGTTCTCTAATCTTGGTTGCTCACCCAAGCCCCCTAGACCCCAACAACTGTGAAGACCAGAAGCACTATGTCTTAAATCATCTTTGTTGTTTCATATTTGATGATGAGTGCAACTCTCCAGTTGCGTGAAAAAAATGAGGAGTTGGAGGTGTAGGAAGCTTTAGCTGATGAACTGCATGAGTTTTAATACTTCTAAATTCAGGGCTCTAGTTACCAAAAATAATATACTGCATTGTTCTTTCATCTTTCCCTTGTCATTTTCCTTGTCATTTTCCTTGTCATAATGCAATTAATCAAACCAAAAGCAGAACAACAGTAGAAAGGTCAGAGTGGTTTAAAATAAAATATAATTATATTTTGTAATACACTGTTCATATAATAAGGCAGCAGAAAACCAGAAGACCATCTCTATCAATATTAATTGACAACAAAATTTGTATTCAGTGTTGCTTCCCATTGTGCCCTCTGTCTAACCTCCCTAAATATAACCAAAATTTAAAGTTTTAGCACAAGTATAAAAACATTATATCAATGCAATTAAGAGTATAAATACAGTTAGGATTACAGAATCAACCTAGATTACCACTGGATTTTTGTTACTGCGTATAGTACTCATATTTAAAATTTATTATTATTTAGCCTTTTTTAATATAAGAAAAAGAAATCAAAACATTTATCTGTGTATGCTAGAACCTATGGTTTGGAATGTATCTAGAGTGACCAGTTGTGAATGTCCTTCTAACTTTGCACAATATTTACTGGTGTCTTTTTTGGACTCAAAACATTTATTAAACATTTTTATTAGATTATAGAATAAATTTTTAACTCAAGATATTTTGAGGCCAAACAAAATATATATTGTCTATTGCAGAATGATCTACATGACAACACAAAAATACATTATATGTTTAATGTGGAAACCTCTCCTACAGAAATTGCATTCCACAGAAATGACCAATTTGGAATCAGTGTGCTTTAGGGAAGATGAGGGAAACCAAAGAGGGAGACAGACTTAAAAAGCTGATAAGTAATAGGAAATCGAAGATATTTTTTTTCAAAATCCAGGTACTGCATCTTTAAAGGTAGCACATCACCCTGTATTAACTATGGGTTCTCTATAAACACTTGGGAACTCTCTTGATTATAGCAGGTTCTGATGCCAACTTTTGTGTTTTCCAAAATTACTTTTTTCTCCAGAAATTAGTTTAGTTGGGGTGGAAGGATCTGACTGTCCCAGGATGCCAAAGCTATCATGGATGAATCCAAATGAGAAGATCTAAAGAGTCAGAGATATACCAACCTCCTCAACAACCATCTGTTAGCTAGGCTAACATTTGCACAATATTGGAAAAATGAAATTGTCCATGTGCAGAGATGGATAAATTAACGCTGGAAATAAAAAAAAAACAAGGAACAGTCCAAATTCTATAAATGCTGGGATATGTTCTATTGTTAGCTAGAAAAAAGATTAAAGTGATTACTGTACATGCAATTAACAACTATAAAGAGCTATTTCTTGGTGACTAATTGTATAATGGAAAAATAGAGATATAAAATTACTTATATAAATTATGATTATTGTTTCTTTTTAAAAAAAACTGGTTTATAACAAGTATTTAAAAAGGGATATGTAATAGAATGTGAGTACAGTTAGAACCATTATACAGATTTGCTACACATTTGTCCAATTTTCTTTTTAAATGTTTTTGTTTTGTTTTTTCTTTAAAAGATGTTTCACTTCTCATCCAAGAAGCTTCTTCAGCTCTGACTGGATGGTGGGGAATAGGATTTATCTTCCTTGAAGACAACTCGTCATCTGTAGAGATTCTCAGTCATTGAGGTCATGGTTGTCCCAAAATTGTAGGCTACAGGAACCAAGACCACTACTCAGGTGAATCCTGAGAACACAGATAAACCTCCAAGTGCTTCAACAACCCTCTAAAAAATGGATGCAAATGACCAGCTGTCTGCAAGGAATATAAATCCTTCCATTCTCCACCATCCAGTCAGAACTGAAGAACTTTCTTGGGTGAGAAGTGAAAATGTCTTCAAAGAAAAAAAACAAGAAAAGTCCAGTTGCCTCCTGAAAAACTCCTTTGGAACTCCTCAACAACCTTTAAGCAAACTTGTAAAAACAGAAATTTTAAAAAGTTAACATAAGGAACCCGGAACCACAGAAAAATGATGCTGCTGGATGATGAAGAAGGAGTCAACCTATTCTCCAAAATACTTGAGGGTAGAACAAGAAGCAATGGGTGGAAGCTGAACAAGGAGAGAAGCAACTTAGAACTAAGGAGAAATTTCCTAACAGTTAGAACAATTCATCAGTGGAACAGCCTGCCTCCAGAAGTTGTGAATGCTCCAACACTGGACGTTTTTAAGAAGATGTTGGATAACCATCTGTCTGAAGTAGTGTGGGGTTTCCTGCCTAAGCAGGGAGGTGGACTAGAAGACCTCCAAGGTCCCTTCCAACAACTCTGTTGTTGTTGTTGTTGTTGTTGTTGTTGTTGTTGTTGTTATTATTATTATTATTATTATTATTATTATTATTATTATTATTATTATGTCAATACAACACAGCAAACGAGATTACTATGCTGGATTTTGTATTTCATCACCAGTCGGGCGCTTCCCAAGCACCTAGGACTGCGTGATGTAGCAGCTTGGGAAGCGCCCGACTGGTGATGAAATACAAAATTCAGCATAGTGATCTTGTTATTATTATTCTTATTATTCTTTATTATTTATTTATTCTTATTATTCTTATTATTCTTATTATTCTTATTATTCTTATTATTCCTATTATTCCTATTATTCCTATTATTATTATTATTATTATTATTATTATTATTATTATTATTATTATTATTATAAGAAGTTGCAGGTGTATATCCCACAACTACTCTTTTAACTGCACAGTCTCCTTATGTCATTACATCAGTCTTCTTTGCCCTTGATGTAACCAGAGGGGTTGTACTACAGCTCCCATCCCCTTTCCAGGCAACAGGGGGTTTGTTGCTTAAGGAACATAGGAGTTATAATTCAAACACATTTTCCAGGAACCTGGTTTAGACAGCTTTGCCTTGGGTTCATCAACTGGTGCATAAGTGCACCAGTGTGCCTTCCGTCCCCTGTCCAATTGTCTCCCCTTATCTCATTTATCTTTTCTTCCTTTCAAATCCTATACTTGTATATCTTTTCTTCTATTCGTTGCTTTAGTTATATTACTACATATCTATTCTCTTCAATGTGTATTATGTATTGGACTAAATAAATAAATACATTTTAAAAAAATGAACTGAGAATGAAGTAGATTCCTTGCATCGAGGTGTCGAATTTTAGACCTTTCCCTACCAAAATGCCTCCTTACCCCTCCTTCAAAACTCTTGATCTCATGTATCTTACCTGCTGCAAAAATGAAAACGAGAATGTGTTCTGCTCCCATCTCAAAGGGGGCTGGGATTCAGAATTGGACTCCTTCCTTGGCACCAGCAATCTGAAAGGAATCCTGGACCTTGGGAACTTTATAAAGAGACCCCCCCTCCCTCTTACCTCCCTCTCTGTCCCACTCCTCCCTGTCTTGTATCTCTGGAAAAGGAAAGAGCAAATTAAGCTGGGGGTTTGGGAAGGACAGAGGAAAGGGAGGTCTATACATCTGTGTGTCTATTGGTGGGTGTGTCTCTCCATGGATGTATTTGTGTCATGGGTGTATGCCTCTTGTATACTTCCTGCTTATGCATTTATTTACTTCTCTATACATTGGCACCGGGTTTAGATAATCTTTTAGGGTAACTGCATTCTAGATTTTCTCTTTGATTTATAATTGTAGAAAGTTAGCACCCATCCCTCTCCTAGAAGAATGAAATATTTTGAGAAATTTTAAAAAGACAGAATACTATACTGCTCACAAAATAAAAAATAATGGGAACACTCAAAGAACACATCCTAAATCTGAATGAATGAAATATTCTCATTGAATACTTTGTTCTGTCCAAAGTTGGATGTGCACAACAGCATGTGAGTCTTCGGAGAGGGGCGGCATACAAATCTAATAAATAATAATAAATAATAATAATGTGAAAGTGATTGTCAATCAATGTTGCTTCGGAAGTGGACAGTTTGATTTCACAGAAGTTTGATTTACTTGGAGTTATAGAAACATAGAAACATAGAAGACTGACGGCAGAAAAAGACCTTATGATCTATCTAGTCTGCCCTTATACTATTTTTTGTATTTTATCTTAGGATGGATATATGTTTATCCCAGGCATGTTACTGTGGATTTACCAACCACATCTGCTGGAAGTTTGTTCCAAGGATCTACTACTCTTTCAGTCAAATAATATTTTCTCATGTTGCTTTTGATCTTTCCCCCAACAAACTTCAGATTGTGCCCCCTTGTTCTTGTGTTCACTTTCCTATTAAAAACACTTCCCTCCTGAACCTTATTTAACCCTTTGACATATTTAAATGTTTCAATCATGTCCCCCCTTTTCCTTCTGTCCTCCAGACTATACAGATTGAGTTCATTAAGTCTTTCCTGATACGTTTTATGCTTAAGACCTTCCACCATTCTTGTAGCCCATCTTTGGACCCGTTCAATTTTGTCGATATCTTTTTGTAGGTGAGGTCTCCAGAACTGAACACAGTATTCCAAATGTGGCCTCACCAGCGCTCTATATAGCGGGATCACAATCTCCCTCTTCCTGCTTGTTATACCTCTAGCTATGCAGCCAAGCATCGCTAGAGGTATAACAAGCAGGAAGAGGGAGATTGTGATCCCGTTATATTGTGGTGTATATTTTCCTGGATGACAAATGGAGAAACATGTGTTTTTGAAAGCAGCCCCCACCTTCCTTCATAGCCCAGAGCAAATGTCAGCTCTTAAGAGATAAACAGGTCGGTAACTCTATTCATAAGCAAATCTATTTTATCTATTTTATTAATTGGATTTATATGCTGCCCTCTCCAAGGACTCGGGGCAGCTTGCAATATATAAAAAGAAACAATAAAATACAGCAGGATAAATACAATTAATTAAAACTAAGTAAACTACTCTAAAACCCTTAATTATATTAAAAATCAATCATACCCATTCAAACAACTATACATAACATTCATCAGCCAGGGGGCTAAGCTCAAATCTCCCCAAGCCTGGAGGCATAAGTGAGTCTTAAGACTCTTAGGAAAGGCGAGGAGGGTGGGAGCAGTGCAAATCTCTGGGGGGAGCTGATTCTAAAGGGCCAGGACCCCCACAGAGAAGGCTCTTCCCCTAGGCCAGTGATGGGGTGCAGTCAGGTGGTAGGGAAAGCAAGTAGGATGCTTGGCTGCATAGCTAGAGGTATAAAAAGCAGAAAGAGGGAGATTGTGATCCCGCTATATAGAGTGCTGGTGAGACCACATTTGGAATACTGTGTCCAGTTCTGGAGACCTCACCTACAAAAATATATTGACAAAATTGAACGGGTCCAAAGACGGGTTACAAGAATGGTGGAAGGTCTTAAGCATAAAACCTATCAGGAAAGACTTAATGAACTCAATCTGTATAGTCTGGAGGACAGAAGGAAAAGGGGGGACACGATCGAAACATTTAAATATGTTAAAGGGCTGTTAAATATGTTAAATATGTTAAAATAGCTCTTCCCCCTAGGCCATTACAAGTTATGCATGGTATGTTTGTGTGTATGTTTGGTTTTATAATAGGGGTTTTTAGTTGTTTTTTATTATTGGATTGTACATGTTGTGTTTATTATTGTTGTTAGCCGCCCCGAGTCTGCGGAGAGGGGCGGCATACAAATCCAATAAATTATTATTATTATTATTATTATTATTATTATTATTATTATTATTATTAATGTTGGTTATTGGTGTATATATGCTGGTTAGTATTAATATCTGAGCTGTGTGCAATATACTGTGTAGAATATACTGTATTGATGTAAAGGTATTTGCTGTATTAATAAGAGAATAAGCTGTGTGCGAATAGTAAATGGAATATTATATCTGCTGTGTGTGAATAAGAGAATATATGTAATAGTATATGTACCTGCTGTGTGCAAAGAAGAGATGTATTATGGACTGTATTATAATTACCGTGCAATATTATGGAGATATTGTATATCTTGCAAATAATACCTTTACTATATGTTGCCTTGTATTATTGACTGAACAACCACATATACTCTTGTTCAAATTTTAAATCATACATACCATCTTGCCCCCTTTCACTTGGATGTTCCTGCAAATGGCAGAATTATAGCACCGCAATATGTTCATTTCTTTCTCTCTTAGTCTGAACAAAGATTTATTACCTGAGTGAGTCACACGCCATACTAAATCAAGCCTATAGCCCTCATGATTCATGAGTCATAAAGCCACTTTATTTATTTATTTATTTATTTTGTCCAATAAACAATAAGGGTTTTAGTGGGTATATATCTATATGCACATAGTAAAATACATGATGAAGGTTATAGAAGAGATACTCATAGTAAAATATATCCAAGAAATAATAGAAAAGAAGGTATAGTAATAGAACATATCAATGAAAGAATAGAAGAAGAGATATAGGAATAGAAGAAAGGTATAGGAGATATAGGAGAGCAATAGGACAGGGGACGTAAGGTACTCTAGTGCACTTGTAATTGCCCCTTACTGACCTCTTAGGAATTTGGATAGGTCAACCGTAGATAATCTAAGGGTAAAGTGTTGGGGGTTTGGGGATGACACTATGGAGTCCGGTAATGAGTTCCATGCTTTGACAACTCGGTTACTGAAGTCATATTTTTTACAGTTAAAGTTTAAATCTGTTGTGTGCTCTTGTGTTGTTGTGGTTGAAGGTGAAGTAGTCGCCGACAGGCAGGACGTTGCAGCATATGATCTTGTGGGCAATACTTAGATCTTGTTTAAGGCATCTTAGTTCTAAACTTTCTAGGCCCAGGATTGAAAGTCTAGTCTCATAGGGTATTCTATTTCGAGTGGAGGAGTGAAGGGCTCTTCTGGTGAAGTATCTTTGGACATTTTCAAGGGTGTTAATGTCTGAGATGCGATATGGGTTCCAAACAGATGAGCTGTATTCGAGGATGTGTCTGGCAAAACTTTTGTAACCTCTGGTAAGTAGTGTGAGATTGCCAGAGCAGAAGCTACGTAGGATTAGGTTTACAACTCTTGAAGCCTTCTTGGCTGTATTGTTGCAGTGGGTTTTGGCACTTAAATCTTTTGTTATTAGTATACCAAGGTCTTTAACCGAGTGGGGATTATCTGTGATAATTTGATTATTCAGTTCGTATTTGGAGTTCAGATTCTTCTTCCCAATGTGTAGGACAGAGCATTTGCTAGTTGAGATTTGGAGTTGCCATGTGTTAGACCACTCAGAAACAGCATCAAGGTCTTTTTGGAGAGCAGTTGTGTTATCGGTGGTCTTCCCAAAGACAATGAGCTCGAAGCAATTTAAGTTAGCCAATAGTTGATTATTATTTTTTTCTCTTTCAAAAATAAGGATGGAAATTGGAGTTGGAGGTTCTCAGAGGCAGATTTATTTCCATTTCCACAAAAGAAAATCCTGCAAAACAACCCCAAAGCATGGTACTGATAGTTGCTATTTAAAACATTTGTCTATTGCATCCCAGCTCCACCACATATGTGGAACAAGCCTCCCACGACAGCCAACATGACTCTGGGTGGTTTAATAGCTGGTTTGCCTGAGCTAGTGCAGAATAGCCCCACTGATCAGGACATAGCCACCCGTTTTAACCCAAAAGGTGTTTTGTCCAGGAGGCAACTGGCTGATGGGGAATGGAGGGATGAGTCAGAGCTGAAGAAGATACTTGGATGTGCAGCAAAATGTCTTCGAAGAAAAAACAAAAAGAAGTCCAGTTTCCTCCTGGAAAATGAGGATCACTAAGAATCTCCATAGAATTTTAACCACCTGCTTTAAGTTGAAACAATGCTACTATTCGTTTACTTTTTCCCTTGATAGAACCCACAGCTGGATAGAATAGAATAGAATGGAAGATAGTGTAGTGTAGTGTAGAGAAGAGAAGAGAATAACTTTATTGGCATATATTAAAAATGAAATTTCATTGCATACAGCTCTTAAATGGTCACACCTCCAATTTTACACTATAAATATAATATAGATAGATGATAGATAGATAGATAGATAGATAGATAGATAGATGATAGATAGATAGATAGATAGATAGATAGATAGATAGATAGATAGATAGATAGATAGATAGATAGATAGAGAGGCAGGCAGGCAGGCAGGCAGGCAGGCAGGCAGGCAGGCACATATATTTATTTATTTTATTTATTTATTTATTGGATTTGTATGCCACCCCTCTCCGGAGACTTGGGGCAGCTAACAACAGTAATAAAACAATGTACAATAATAATCCAATAACTACTAAAAATGATTTAAAAAACCCATTAATATAAAAAATCAAACATACATACAGACATACCATACATGAAATTGTAAAGGCCCAGTGGGAAAGAGCATCTCAATTCCCCCATGCCTGGCGGCAGAGGTGGGTTTTAAGTAGCTTACGAAAGGCAAGGAGGGTGGAGGCAATTCTAATCTCTGGGGGGAGTTGGTTCCAGAGGGCTGGGGCCGCCACAGAGAAGGCTCTTCCCCTGGGTCCCGCCAAGTGGCATTGTTTAGTTGACGGGACCCATAAAAGACCCACTCTATGGGACCTAACCGGTTGCTGGGATTCGTGCAGCAGAAGGCGGTCCCTGAGATAATCTGGTCCGGTGCCATGAAGGGCTTATATGTATACTCACATATATTATATGTATTATATGACACAGAGAAACTACACACTCTCGTTTGGATGTATACATGTTTATCGCGAGAAAAACAGAATCTGGTAACCATCCTGCCGAACTATCAGTTTGTTTCATTTGTATAAGCTCAACTACTCAGCATGATTGATAAGTCAGATTTTAGCATGAACTCTAGTTTATTCTACAGAACATGGTTAAAAGCAAACCATGAATTGAGAATATAGGCCTCTGGGCAAGGTGATTTATCGTGAGTTGTTTATCTTGCTGGCAGCCGTGGTTATGTTCCAATAGATCCCTTTACAACTCAGGCTAAATCACGTAGCAAACATTCGAACTGTCGCTGTGTCTCCTTGTAAAAACTATTGGTCTGTTTTATAGAGGAGGAATTGTCTGCTGGGATACGCATGGAGACGCAAGCCAAGGAGTGTCACGGGATGGGGGAAACAACCACAGTGCTACTCACTGGAAGACACGTAGGATGATTCCTTACGAAATCCTCAGGGAGTGTCAATGATTAGCGCAAACCACTTGGAAAACAATGGGTGTTTATTGTGATGCAAGGGATCCTGACTCATCTCTCCCAGATGGATGGGGAGGGGGGTCTCTCCCTCCCTCCCCACTTGCTCACTGGCCTGCTCTGATATGGAAGCCAGGTCAGGTTGGAAAACCATTATCAGCATCTCTGTGGATGGTAAACATTCGAACAGAGGACAACAAAGATAAATAAAGCATCCAACACACAATGGACTTTGTTCAGAGACAGAAACATCCTGTTGTATTTTCCCCTATTGTCTCATCTCACAAACCACACCCCAGTGCAGAGGGACAATGTAACAGGGATTTTCAGTGACGCAAGGAACAACGTTAACTTGTAAATAAACTTGGTGTCCATTAACCACATTGGAAACCAGATGCCTGGCCTTTCAAACACTCCCCACTCCCAAAGTAGCCTTGATCTCTTTTCTCCCCAAAACCAAGAAGCCTCAAGAAGCCCCTTAAATCTGCAGAGACCACCATTACCCAAGATCATCTTAACTTCCAATCCACCTTCAAAACCAACCAACCCCCCATAAAGAGTCCCACAGAGTGGGCCTTCTCCGGGTGCCGTCAACTAAAGAATGTCGCATGGCGGGACCCAGGGGAAGAGCCTTCTCTGTGGCAGCCCCGGCCCTCTGGAACCAACTCCCCCCAGAGATTAGAATTGCCCCCACCCTCTTTGCCTTTCGTAAGCTGCTTAAAACCCACCTCTGCCATCAGGCATGGGGGAATTGAGACCCTCTTCCCCCTAGGCCTTTACAATTCTATGCTTGGTATGTCTGTTTGGCTTTTTATATTAATGGTTTTTTTTAAATTGTTTCTGACATCAGACTACTATTGTACACTGCTTTATTGTTGCTGTTAGCTGCCCCGAGTCTCCGGAGAGGGGCGGCATACAAATTAAATAAGTAAGTAAGTAAGTAAGTAAGTAAGTAAGTAAGTAAGTAAGTAAGTAAGTAAGTAAGTAAGTAAGTAAGTAAGTAAGTAAGTAAATAAATAAACAAACAAACAAACAAACAAACAAACAAACACTAGGCATGCACGCCTCTTACTTCCTCAATACCAATCACTGTTAATCTTAAATGCAAACCAATGAATTCGAGAAAATACTTGAACTCCTTCTCTTACTAAAAACTGTTGTATTAGACATTAAATTTATCTGCAACACATGGCTGAATGCATCCCTCCCTGACTCCATTATCACAGTAAAAGGCTATCATGTTTACTGATCTGAACGCGAAACCCACAGAGGAAGTGGAGTTGCAATGTTCTATAAGAAATCACTGAACCTAAAAAAGGTGCAAGTTAAACACAAACTTGATCTTCCAGAAACTGTCATTTGCCCAGGTTCGCTTGGGGCACCAGTTGCGGCCAAGTTTGGACAGGGAGTCATTGCTCACAGTCGCTCATGCCCTCATCACCTCGAGGTTCGATTACTGCAACGCTCTCTACATTAGTAGTAGTAGTAGTAGTAGTAGTAGTAGTAGTAGTAGTAGTAGTAGTAGTGCACCACTGCACCAACCATCCCTGTCCTACTGTCCTATTGTTCTCTTTTATCGTTACTTTTTACTTTTGTTATGTTTATACAAACTACTGCTATCTTATACATGTTTGACAAATTAAAAAAAATAAATAGATAAAATAAAAATCATCTGTAAAGTTTTGCTTGGTTGATTACTGGAATTCTGGTGTTGAGTCCTCTCCAGAGGTTTTAATTTTTCCCCCCTTTGATTGCTAATCATTAGCCCGAATGACATAATGCTTGATTACTCTGCACTGAATTTTAGTTATAATCTGGAAACAAATTACCTGGAACCATGGGTAATGAACATTCTTTGAAGCTCTAATCCCTCTTATGCCCTCCCTCCATTCTGGTTTAATATTTCTCTTTCTTCAATGTGATGCAACAGCACTGGAGTTAAAGATCACATCGTGTGATCAGTGATAGGTCAGAGATAATTGTTGTGCTACTGGGCTACACACCATGTACATGACATGTTTGCCAATCATTTGTAGTCAACGAATTCCCCAGATACAGAGTCAAATTAATGTTTAAGGACTTAACTGTTTTTTGTCATGAAGGGGCAAGACATCCAGCATTTCCTTCTTTAAAAAAAAAAATCTAATTATTCAAAAGGAATTCCCACTGGAGATAGTTACTTCAAAACACTTAGAGCATACCTCATTATCCCCAAGACCAATTCTCTGTTCTAGACAATGCAGCATCTGTAGTAAAACAATGTGCTTTTTCCATGCAATGCCAGCTTTTTAAATATAGCTCTTCGGTTACTTATATAAGCATATTATTTTAGCATTAGCTGTAATTACAATTCACTATACACACTCCGATCATAGACTTGCTTGTATACACTATATGAAAAAGGGATAATAGGAATAGTAAATGCACTTAGACTTATATACCACTACAAAGTGCTTCTTCAGCCCTCTCTAAGTGGTTTACAGAGTCAGCCAACTGCGCCCAACAGGGATGGAAGGCTGAGTCAACCTTGAGCCTGGTGAGATTCGGACTGTCAAGGTGCTGGTAGCCGGCAGGCAGTAGAAATAGCCCGCAAGTACTGTGTGCTACCCAACTTCCTTGTGGCTCATAATTTCAACAGTATCCCTGTTCTGCCGGCGTGTCCCAACTGCCTGTAATTACAGGGTAATTAGTCCAGAAAGACACACAACACACGATAGAAGGAAAACCAAAAGTCTTTATCAACAGAAAAGCAGAAAAAACTGTGTGCTACCCAACTTCCTTGTGACTCATAATTTCAACAGTATCCCTGTTCTGCCGGCGTGTCCCAACCGCCTGTAATTACAGGGTAATTAGTCCAGAAAGACACACAACACGTGATAGAAGGAAAACCAAAAGTCTTTATCAACAGAAAAGCAGAAAAAAATCCCTTTTTAAATGTCAAGGGGATTTTTTGGTACACACAAGGTACAGGTTAAATACAATCCAATTTCTCACCCAGTAACTGGGAAATTGAGTCCAATTCCAAAGTCCAGAAAGTCCACACACAGTCTTGAACAGTGAAACAGCAAAACCACAATCTTGATGAAACTATGAATCAGATAAACTTCCACAAGGCTAAACCAGCACGCTGCTCTTTTTATCTGTAGCACGAATTACAGCAGCCCCACCCAACCACAGCTGGCCTCACTTATCTCCTATAATAATCCTTCAGTTGTTCTCTCCTATGCGTCACTCTACGCATGCGTGGGTCCGTCATAAGTTCTTGTTCAGAATCCAGGGATGATAAGGATGATTGCTCTCCTCCTGGGCTGTCTGCCAAGCTCCCCTCTTCCCTGCCACTCACGCTTCCTTCGTCAGAGGAGCCTTCGTCGGTGTTCTGTCTGGGTTCCCCCAGACCTCAACACCAACTGGAAAAAACAGCCAGACACTCTGGTAAAAGCAAAAGTACTTTATAGCTGGAAAAAATAAACACAGAGGAAAACCTGTTCTTCCCAACAGACAGGCTATAATACTTTACAGCAGAATCCTGATGTCCAGACAATACAGCAAGCTTCTCGCTGGCACACCCACCCCAAGGTTTCAGTAGTCAAAGGCACAAACCAGGATTCCAAGACGCCAAAGTTCACAGCTAGGTCCCAAGACTCTCAAAGATAAAACTCCACAAGCCAGGAAGGGTGGGTCTGCCTTTTAGCCTTTCCAAAGAGCACCACACCCAAACCCAGCTGTTGCCTCTTTAATGCTGAAAGTACCTAGCCAATTGGTCCCTTCGCTGTGTAGCTCTTCTCTGTCGCAGATCAATTATGGCTTGTGCATTTTCCTCTAAGGAATCCAGGCTGCTTGCTGGGGAGAGCTCCCTCTGGGGGGACTCTGGCTGTCCTCCCTCTTCTTCAGCCTGGGATTCCTCCTCCTCGTCTGCCTGCACCTCCTGTTCCTCATCCTCTCCCTCTGAGCTGGAAACCGACAGAAGATCAGCCGTTTCCTGAGGGGCCTCAGACGGAACCACAACAGTCGGGAGATTCTATTGGGAGCAAAACAGGCCTGTGGCATGTGGATGTTTCCCCCACATCCACCTCCACATTCCTTGGGGCAGGAGCTGGGCCAGAGCCAACCACAACAATCCCCAAGATGGATTTTAGGCCAGGGGAAGGCAACTTTATTCTCTGTTCCCGTTTTACTCCTGCTGGGACCATTTAACCAGAAGTGTAAATCTTTAAATCCATCAATGATTGGGGCTTTTATCCCAAATGTCATTCTTTCTTCATCCCTTATTTCTTTTCTATCACTTCTTTTGTACTCCTTTTGGCCATAATGATGGGTTGGTAATTCATTCAGGCTAAACTCTACCCACTGATCCTGACTGGCTCCAGGTTGACTCAGGCATCCATCTTTCCAAAGTCGGTAATATGAGGACCCAGATTGTTGGGGGCAATATGCTGACTCTGTACATAGGGTGTTTTAAAGCAGTGTATAAATCTAAGAAGTGCTATTGCTATTGCTAAATCTCTCCCACCAAATTTTGCTATTCTTTTCTGGATGGCATTAAGAATCGTGCTGTTCATAAGGCAACATCTAAAGTCTTGTTTCATTTCATAATTCTTTTTTTTTTATGATTTTTTTAAAAAAAAACTTAAATCTTTATTAAAGAAAAAACAACAACACAATATATATATATATATATAGATCACGAAAAGGTAATTTGAACTTGGGGGATATGGGAACAAATACAATTATGTGGGTTTTGCATTAAACCTCTTTCATAATAGGTAGTTAGTGTCTTAATTAAATAAAAAAGAAAAGAAAGAACAACACATTGAGAAAATGAAAAAAAGTAAAGAAGTAAAGAAGGAGGAAAAGAGAGAAGGAAGAAAGAAAAAGAAGAGAAGAAAGAACTATACATATGTACAACAAAGACATGTCAACCTCTCTGTTGACTGTCCTGTCACACAGCCTTTATAGTCTTGTCACATTTCTATTGCTTATTGGTGTTTTTAGTAATCATTACTTTATCTAATATGAATTTTGAATTCTAAAACTAAAATTTTGTCCCATTGTTACCATCTATGTATGGTTTCAACATCGTAAATGGAGATGACTAGCTTACTGTTTTATTTATAGAATTTAAGAAACTTAGGTCTTTATTTTTGGTGGAGTTGTAGAATGAAAGTTTGGAAAGTAGCTTCTTTTATAACTCAGTCCGGTTTTTGGTCTAGCCAGCTGTACCATCTCTACCAGGATTTATAGAATTTATAGAATTGTGATTCTTCTTTAACTGCCCAAGGAGCTGCTGATACAGTTCTACAGAGGAATCATTGAGTCTGTCATCTGCACCTCTATAACTGTCTGGTTTGGTGCTGCAACCCAACAGGACCGACACAGACTTCAGAGGAGAATCAGAACTGCAGAAAAAGCAATTGCTGCCAACCTGCCTTCCATTGAGGACCTGGATACTGCACGAGTCAAAAAGAGGGCGGGGAAAATATTGACTGACCCCTCACATCCTGAACACAAACTGTTTCAACTCCTACCCTCAAAACGTCACTACAGAGCCCTGCACACCAAGACAACTAGACACAAGAACAGTTTTTCCCCCCTGAACGCCATCACTCTACTAAACAAATAATTCCTTCAACACCGTCAGACTTTCTACTAAATCTGCACTTCTATTCTACTAGTTTTTCTCATCATTCCTATCACCCATTTCCTCCCATGTTGACTGTATGACTGTAACTTGTTGCTTGTATCCTAAGATTTTTATTAATATTGCTTCTCCATTGCTTATTTGACCCCTATGACAATCATTAAGTGTCGTACCACATGATTCTTGACAAATAGTTTAAAAGGTATGCCCATGTTATACCAACACTCCACAGTCTGCATTGGTTGCCGATCAATTTCCGGTCACAATTCAAAGTGTTGGTTATGACCTATAAAGCCTTTCATGGCATCGGACCAGAATATCTCCGGGACCGCCTTCTGCCGCACGAATCCCAGCGACCAGTTAGGTCCCACAGAGTTGGCCTTCTCCAGGTCCCGTCGACTAAACAATGCCATTTGGAGAGACCCAGGAGAAGAGCCTTCTCTGTGGCGGCCCAACCCTCTGGAACCACCTCCCCCCAGATATCAGAGTAGCCCCCACCCTCCTTGCCTTTCGCAAGCTCCTTAAAACCCACCTCTGTCGTCAGGCATGGGGGAATTGAATTTTTTTCCCTTCCCCCTAGGCTTATAGAATTTATACATGGTATGTTTGTTTGTATGATTGGTCTTTTAAATTGGGAGGTTTTTAGATTATTTTTTAATATTAGATTTGTTACATTGTTTACTTTGTTGTTGTTAGCCGCCCCGAGTCTTCGGAGAGGGGCGGCATACAAATCTAATAAATAAAATAAATAAATAAATAAATAAATAAATAAATAAATAAATAGATAAATGTATATTTTATTTTATGTACTCTGAGAGCATATGCACCAAGACAAATTCCTTGTGTGTCCAATCACACTTGGCCAATAAAATTCTATTCTATTCTATCTTGCAATTCCAGAGTCATCTTTATCAGCCCGTTCCATAGTTCAGCAGCTAAAAATAATCCTTCTAAAAAATCTCCCCATTTCCTGCCCCGATGCACGGCCTCATCTGTGAATGACAGAGACTTTAGAAGTGGGTGAGGTCTGGGAAAGAGAAAACAAAGCTCCATATGATGTAAATTATTTAAAGTTCCATATCCCCCGTGGAAGGAGACAAGGTGTCACAATCTGGGGAGAGGGAACTTCGCAGTACATAAAGGGCAGCCGGATCAAACTAAGGCTGTATTTCTTGGGAGTGGAAGAAAGAGTTATGTCTACCAGCTGGAACAGGTGGTCTGTGAGTCAGGAAAGGAGCTTTTATTTCTAACTCTGGCGCCACAGAGGAGTACGGCAAATGTTCACTAACATTTAGCTAATAAAAGATTTATTCCGTCCTTGGCTGAAAGCCAGCTCTCTCCATTGTGCAATTTCCTAGTGTCCAAGAATCCGTAGCTATTGCTCTGCTCTTGAATTCTGCCAGTGATGGAGTGTTTGGACAAGACGATCACTTTCTGCTAGCGAAGCTCTGATGCAGTGTTTCTCAACTTTGGGAACATTAAGGTTTGTGGGCATCTCAAATTTGCTAAAGCTGAGGAACAGGAATGGAATGGAAGGAATAGAAATTAGAATTAGAATTAGAATTAGAGTGAAGGGAAAGGAAGAGAATTTAGAATTTGGAATTTGGAATTTGGAATTTGGAATTTGGAATTTGGAATTTGGAATTTGGAATTTGGAATTTGGAATTTAGAATTTATAGAATTTAGAATTTAGAGTTTAGAATTATTTAGAATTATTTAGAATTATTTAGAATTATTTAGAATTATTTAGAATTATTTAGAATTATTTAGAATTATTTAGAATTATTTAGAATTATTTAAAATTATTTAAAATTATTTAAAATTATTTAGAATTTAGAATTATTTAGAATTTAGAGTTTAGAGTTTAGAGTTTAGAGTTTAGAGTTTAGAGTTTAGAGTTTAGAGTTTAGAGTTTAGAGTTTAGAGTTTAGAGTTTAGAGTTTAGAATTTAGAATTTAGAATTTAGAATTTAGAATTTAGAATTTAGAATTTAGAATTTAGAATTCAGAATTCAGAATTCAGAATTCAGAACTCAGAACTCAGAATTTTTAGAATTTGGAATTTGGAATTTGGAATTTGGAATTTGGAATTTGGAATTTGGAATTTGGAATTCGGAATTCGGAATTCGGAATTCGGAATTCGGAATTCGGAATTCGGAATTCGGAACTCGGAACTCAGAACTCAGAACTCAGAACTCAGAACTCAGAACTCAGAACTCAGAACTCAGAACTCAGAACTCAGAACTCAGAACTCAGAACTCAGAACTCAGAACTCAGAACTCAGAACTCAGAATTCAGAATTTAGAATTTAGAATTCAGAATTTAGAATTTAGAATTCAGAATTCAGAATTCAGAATTCAGAATTCAGAACTCAGAACTCAGAACTCAGAACTCAGAATTTTTAGAATTTAGAATTTACAACTTACAACTTACAACTTAGAATTTAGAAAACTAAAACTAGATAGAGAGGACCTACACTTCAGATAAATGGTTATCCAATATCTTCTTAAAAACTCCCAGTGTTGGAAAATTTACAACTTCTGGAGGCCAGTTGTTCCACTGATTAATTGTTCTAATTGTTGGGACATTTCTCCTTAGTTCTAAGTTGCCTCTCTCCTTGATTAATTATCACCCATTGAAACTTCCACACTTTAGTGCTCCATTTGGGATTCACAAGATTAAAGGGGGGGAGGGGGGCAGATAGGCTGACTCAATTGATGTGCTTAATAAAGATAAAGCTGCCAGGAAAATTCCAGATGGCCACCAGATATCGCTGTGTCTCTTCCCTGACAGCTCTGGTAGGCTTCCTATTGTTGTAGCTGCAATAATGGAATGATGAATATATGTAGAGCATTAGGAAGTTGACCTTAACAAGCACAGAGAGATATGCAAGCTCCATTACCAAGGGGACAAGAGGTAAAACACTGTCAAAATTGAGAACATCCAGATAACATACACAGGCAAGTCAGACACCTCCTAAACTCACTAACAGTAAAAAAAAAAAAAGTACAGAAAACAAAATGTAATACAGTGATAACTCGTCTTACAAACGCCTCCTCATACAAACTTTTTGAGATACAAACCCGGGGTTTAAGATTTTTTTTACCTCTTCTTCCAAACTATTTTCACCTTACAAACCCAAGCCGCCGCCACTGAGATGCCCCGCCTCCGGACTTCTGTTGCCAGTGAATCGCCCGTTTTTGCGCTGCAGGGATTCCCCTGAGGCTCCCCTCCATGGGAAACACTGCCTCCAGACTTCCGTTGCCAGTGAAGCACCCGTTTTTGCGCTGCTGGGATTCCCCTGATGGGATTCCCCTGCAGCATCACAAAAACACGGAAGTCTGGAGGTGGGATTTCCCATGGAGGGGATCCTCAGGGGAATCCCAGCAGTGCAAAAACGGGCGATTCGGCTGGCAAAAGGGGTGAGTTTTGGGCTTGCACGCATTAATCGCTTTTCCATTGATTCCTATGGGAAACATTGTTTCGTCTTACAAACTTTTCACCTTACAAACCTCGTCCTGGAACCAATTAAGTTCATAAGACGAGGTATCACTGTATTCTGTAATGGGCTGTAACAGAATAACAGAGTTGGAAGTAGTGATGGGCTCCTACGGGTATAGTCAGATATGCAGAACTGGTAGAAAGTTTTTTGTCAGGGACGCAGAACCGGTAGAAAACATTGATTTTTCTTCTTCTTTTTTCCTCTTCTGGGCTCTGGGTACGTTTTTCCTATCGCAGTAAATGAGGTTGAATGTATATAATTTTAGAAGAGCTGTGCTTGCATATGTGTGTACAGTAGTCCCTCACCTATCGCTGGTGTTACATTCCAGACCCGGCCGCGATAGGTGAAATCCGCAATGGGGAATTTATCGACTGATAGTACTTATTTAAGTATTTATATTGTAATTGTTTGGTAAGTTTTCATTGTTTTAAGTGTTTATAAACCCTTCCCACACAGTATTTATTTTAGATACAGTATTTAAATACAGTATTTACAATTTTAGATATATTTTTTTTGAAAAACCTGCCGATCGACTTCCTCAGAAACCCGCGAACCAGCGAAGATCCGCGAATGATTTTTCTCATTAATATTTCTTGAAAACCCGCGATGAAGTGAAGCCGCAGTAGGTGAAGCACAGTATAGCGAGGGACTACTGTATGTACATACACACAGTAATGGGCAGTCAATATTTTTACTGCCACACTGTGGGTGTGGCTTATTTTGTGGGTGTGGCTTGATGGTCATGTGACTGGGTAGGAGTGGTTTGCCGGCCATGTGGCTAGGTGGGAGTGGCTTGAACTCTCTGGGGTGACAATTTGCTTTGCGTTTCCTGCGCTCTCCTTCCTGGGTCACTCCCTGCCTCAGGCTGTAGGTGAATGGGTGCCAATCAGCTGTTGAGAAAAAATGGGGGAGGAAATGGGCCCCGTGCAACTCCTGCCGGTGCTGGTCTCCCTGTTGCTTTAAGAGGAGGAGGATGGAAAGGTGGGATGGTCAGCTGGAGCTGGGCACACAGCTTCATTTATTTTGTGAGCTGCCCCAAGTCCGCAGAGAGCAAATTGTCACCCCAGAGAGTTCAAGCCACTCCCACCTAGCCACATGGCCGGCAAACCACTCCTACCCAGTCACATGACCATCAAGCCACACCCACAAAATAAGCCACAAATCCAATAAATAAATAAATATCCACTGGTCCACCCCGTCCTGCCTTCTTCCCACCCCTGCATATACATACAGTTTATATGGTGTTGTGATTCCGTCTGAGGCTCCTCAGGGAATGGCTGAACCTCTGCCGGCTCCATGCTCAGAGGGGGAGGATGAGGAACAGGAGGAGGAGGAGGAGGCCCAGGCAGACGGGGAGGAGGAATATCAGGCCGAGAGAGAGGGAGAACAGCCTGAGTCCCCCGGGGTGGAGCTCTCCCCAGCAAGCAGCCTGGAGTCCTTGGATGAAAATGCACAAGCCATCATCGATCTCAGGCAGAGAAGAGCAGCACAACGAAGGGGACAATTAGCCCGGTATTTCCAGCCCTAAATAGGCAACAGCTGGGTTTGGGTGTGGTTCTCCCCAGAAAGGCTGAAAAGGCAGACCCACCCTTCCTGTATTGTGGAGTATTATCTTTGGGAGTCCTGGGACCTGGCTGTGATCTTTGGCATTTCTGACTCTGGCTTGTGGCCCTGAAGGCTGAAACCTTGGGGGGAAAGACGTGGGTCTTATTCTCTACAGTGGTGTGTGTGCCAGCAAGAAGTCTGCTGTATTGTCTGGCCGTCATGACTCTGCTGTGAAGCCTCATAGCCTGTCTGTTGGGAAGACCAGGTTTTTCTCTGTGTTTGTTTTTCAACCTATAAAGTGCCTTTGCTTTTACCAGCATGTCTGGCTGCTTTTTTCAGTTGGTGTTGAAGTCTGGGGGCACCCAGACAGAACATATGGTAGATAATGTATATTTTTGTGTGCCTGTGTGTAGTATGTATGTACACATATGGCATATATACATTGAATTAAATAGTATGTTTTGGATGTTCAGTAATAGTAAATAGAGAGGGAAATTATACCTCTTTGAGGCGAGGAGTGACATCAAGTTGGCCATCTTTAATCCAGTCACATGATCTTTAAGCCACCCCCCCCAGTCAAGCCACTCCCACCTGGTCACATGGCCAGATGCCACACCCACAAAATAATCTATGCCTACACTGTGGTGGTGAAAAAAATTACAGCACTTCACTGGTTGGAAGGGACCTTGGACTTTGGATCTTCTAGTCCAGCCCCCTGCTCAGGCAGCAAATGCTAAGCCATTTCAGATAAATGGCTGTTCAATCTCTTCTTAAAACCATCACTGTTGGAGCATCCACATCTTCTGCAGTTAGAACCAGTATTGGGTTCCTACATGGACGGTGGGGGGAGCGAGTGGCGTTCCAGTAGGGAAAATGAAGTAGCACGCACAGCTATGGGTGACCGGCAGGTGGGCATCATAGTGAGATTTTGCTTCTGTGCATGCGCAGGAAGCAAAATCTCACAAGAGGACCTGTGGGCACATGAGATTTCAGCAAATTTTTGCTTTCGCGCATGCGCAGAAGCAAAAAAAATCATTAAAATCTCATGTGCGTCCTGCCTACCTCGCCCCTTCCAGGAATTTTCAAATGGCCCATTTTTGATGCAAGTGCAGGGTGAAAGCAGAGGCTTGGTAGGGCAAAAAACAAGCCCACCGGAAGTCTATGGAAAGCTAATAAATAAGTAAGTAAGTAAGTAAGTAAGTAAGTAAGTAAGTAAGTAAGTAAGTAAGTAAGTAAGTACAGGAAGTAAGGGGCGGGTACAAGTACACTAGAGTGCGTTCCGTCCCCTGTCCTATTGCTCTCCTATATCTCCTATACCTTTCTTCTATTCCTATATCTCTTCTTCTATTCTTTCATTGATATATTCTATTCCTATATCATCTTTTCTATTATTTCTTAGATATATTTTACTATGAGTAACTCCTCTATAACCTTCATCATGTATTTTACTATGTGTATATAGATATATATACCCACTAAAACTCTCATTGTGTATTGGACTAACTAACTAACTAACTAACTGAATGAATGAATGAATGAATGAATAAATAAATAAATAAATAAATAAATAAATAAATAAAACTAGGAATGAGCCCGTTTCTGGCCTCCAGAGGGCCTCCAGAGCCTGGAGAAACCATTTTCGCCCTCTCAGAGGCTCAAAGAAAGCCTCCGGAGCCCAGGAAGGGCAAAAATACCCCCCCTACCCTAGTGCAGGATGCTAACTAGGCCATACTTACCATGGCTATGCCCACCCAAAGAATCTCTTGCTAAATATTTTGAAGCCCACCCTTGTGATTATTGGCCCATCGGGTAGCTCTAATTCTTATTTTTCCCGATTCCTGGTATCAGTTAAAATAACCACAGCATGACACCGGGTTTGGCAAGAGAAGCTGTGGTTGAAATTCTTTCTCCGGTTGTTTACTTTGCCTATCAGCCTTTCGATGATTTAAGCTCCTCATAAAAGTTAAAAGAGAGAGAGAGAAGAGCTGGCTGGGATGGGTGAAAAATACCATAACTCGCAAATCATTGCTCTTCCCAGATCCTTCTCTTATGCTGTTTGTTTGGATCGTGGACACAAGGATTAATCAGAAGCCTTAGCAAAGATTCCACACCCACCCACTCAAAGTCATTACAGATGGCCATTGTTTGGATGTTGCAGTGCAATTCAGCTTGTATAAACACATTTCTAACTTGAGTAGGAGGGATAGAAACTTAGAAACATAGAAGACTGACGGCAGAAAAAGACCTCATGGTCCATCTAGTCTGCCCTTATACTATTTTCTGTATTTTATCTTAGGATGGATATATGTTTATCCCAGGCATGTTTAAATTCAGTTGCTGTGGATTTACCAACCACGTCTGCTGGAAGTTTGTTCCAAGGATCTACTACTCTTTCAGTGAAATAATATTTTCTCATGTTGCTTTTGATCTTTCCCCCAACTAACTTCAGATTGTGTCCCCTTGTTCTTGTGTTCACTTTCCTATTAAAAACACTTCCCTCCTGGACCTTATTTAACCCTTTAACATATTTAAATGTTTCGATCATGTCCCCCCTTTTCCTTCTGTCCTCCAGACTATACAGATTGAGTTCATTAAGTCTTTCCTGATACGTTTTATGCTTAAGAGCTTCCACCATTCTTGTAGCCCGTCTTTGGACCCGTTCAATTTTGTCAATATCTTTTTGTAGGTGAGGTCTCCAGAACTGAACACAGTATTCCAAATGGGGTCTCACTAGCGCTCTATACAGCGGGATCATAATCTCCCTCTTCCTGCTTGTTATACCTCTAGCTATGCAGCCAAGCATCCTACAAATAAAGTTGCATTCTTCAAAATGAACTTTCCATGAGTGAACCAATCATTTCTCCATATACCCTAGCACAGTGATGGCGAACCTATGACACTGATGCCACAGGTAGCATGCGGAGTGATATCAGATGGCATCACGAGCCATTGACCTAGCTCACGGGTAGACAAAGTTTGCTCTTCTATGACTTGTGGACTTCAACTCCCAGAATTCCTGAGTCAATCATGCTAGCTCTGGAATTCTGGGAGTTGAAGTCCACATGTTAAAGAAGAGCCAACTTTGCCTACCCCTGACCTAGCTCAACTCCAACGTGCATGTGCATGCCAGCCAGCTGATTTTTGGCTCGTGCAGAGGCTCTGGGAGGGCGTTTTTGGCTTCCAGAGAGCCTCTGGGGGGATGGGGGAGGGCATTTTTACCCACCCCCAGCTCCAGGGAAGCCTTTGGAGTCTGGGGAGGGTGAGACACAAACCTATTGGGTCTACCAGAAGTTGGGAAATCGACCATTTCCAGCCTCCAGAGGGCCTCTGGGGAGGTGGGGGAAGCTCTTTTCGCCCTCCACAGGCATTGAATTATGGGTGTGGGCACTCATGCATGCATGATAGCACCAGTGCACACTCTTTTGGCACCTAAGGAACAAAAGGTTCATAAACTACTCAAACCCCCCCCTATACCGCCAGGCATGGGGGAGTTGAGACACCTTTCCCCCAGGCTTTTTATATTTTATGTTTGGTATGTATGTGTTGTTTGGTTTTTAAATATGATAAGGTTTTACTGTATATGCTTCTTTTTTAATATTAGATTTGTTTCGCTATAATATTGTTTTTTATTATTGTTGTGAGCCGCCCCGAGTCTTCGGAGAGGGGCGGCATACAAATCTAATAAATTATTATTATTATTATTATTATTATTATTATTATTAATTATTATTATTATTATTATTATCACTACCCTAGCATTTCTGTAGGCCAGTGATTAAGGTCTCACTCATGAATAAGGCCAGGGGGTGTTCATATGATTGGGATCAGGTGAGGGTTGCCACTACTGCTGCTACTGGTGTCCACACATCTTAAATATGTTGCCAACTTAGCAGTTCGAAAATATGCAAATGCAAGTAGATGAATAGGTACCACTTCAGTGAGAAGGTAACAGCATTCCATGACATCACGCTAGCCACATGACTGCAGAAGAGTATTCAGGAAGGGCTGGCCCAATGGCCTTGAAACAGAGATGAGCACACACAACCCTATAGTTGACCATGACCAGTACAGTAAAATTCTGAAGGCCTCCAGCTATACCTGGAGAAGATAAAAAGAAGAATCCACACACTTCTTTGCCCAGCAATTTTGTTAAGACTTTTGAAAAGTTATTTGTGCCCAGCAAACTGCTAGACAGCAACTTCTCCCTAACGTGACCTAACGTGAAATGATGAACACCATGGTGAGAAATGATTTAGACCAGGGGTCTCCAACCTTGGCAACTTTAAGACTTGTGGACTTCAACTTCCAGAATTCCTCAGACAGCTTTGCTTTGCTGGCTGAGGAATTCTGGGAGTTGAAGTCCATAAGTCATAAAGTTGCCAAGGTTGAAGACCTCTGATTTATCAACTTTAGATAACAAGGTCACTGTGGGGATGGGTGTGTGTGCGTGGATACATGTTTCCTTATCACGCAAAAGAAATAAGCTTACAGCTGTTGAGCAAAGTCATCTCCCTTTTCTAGTTGCCGCACCTAGTATTAATCTAGTTGGGTTATTCATTGTCTAATTCTTCATTCTATTTACGTACCACCTAGAACTGGAAGTCACTGGGAAATAATTCTTCTGAAGAATCAGAGCAAATTGTAATAGCTCCATTGACGGTGGAAGACACAACTGTTTTCCATCAGCAGCTGAAGTGCTGGCGTGTGCAGAACCGAGGAAGGAGTTTTTCTGGTCACTCAATTGAGTAAATATTATTGATTGACTGAAGAAGGAGAACCAGGAAACCAAAAATTGGATGCTATGGATCCGCCACCATACTCAGAGAAGGACCACTTTTCAGTTCCCGTTCTGAACCATCCTGCCGTGCCACCGTACTCTATGGATAATACTGCGTCTTCTGTCATGCCACCCCCGTACCAAACTTTTTATATATCCCCTGATGCAGGATTCAATCAGTTTGTTCAACCTCCGCAAGCTGTAATCATCACCCCATCCCAGCCAACGAACGAACCTGACTTTTTGGCCTACTCCATCTTCACCACGCTTTGCTGCTTTCTACCCCTAGGTGTTGTTGCCTTGGTTTTCTCGTTACAGGTGAGCGCTGGAAGTGGGGAGGACAGAAGGAGGGTGGGGAGAACATAATGTTACTTGCAAAAAAGAGAAGCTTTGGTGTATAGGATGCAATAATAAAATGTGAGTTGACAGACAAGGGAGATATGAAGGACTAACATTCACTGTCTTTTGTCACTGAAATTAGACCACAGGAAGGGCAACATATGCGGAGAGAGGGGGAGAGGGACAGAAAAGGAGAGCAGAAGCAAGGGAGAGAAGGGGAGAGAGGGAGAGAAAGGGAGAGAAGGAGAGGAACAGAGAGAAGGAGAGAAAGGGAGAAAAGAGGAGAGAGGGAGAGAGGGAGAGAAAGGGAGAGAAGGAGAAAAGGGAGAGAAGGAGAAAAGGGAGAGAAGGAGAGAAAGGGAGAAAAGAGGAGAGAGGGAGAGGAAGGGAGAGCAGAAACAAGGGAGAGAAGGGGGAGAGGGAGAGAAAGGGAGAGAAGGAGAGAAAGGGAGAAAAGAGGAGAGAGAAAGGGAGAGAGGGAGAGAAAGGGAGAGGAGAGAAAGGGAGAGAAGGAGAAGGGCAAGAAGGAGAGAAAGGGAGAAAAGAGGAAAGAGGGAGAGGAAGGGAGAGAGGGAGAGGAAGGGAGAGCAGAAGCAAGGGGGAGAAGTGGAGAGGGAGAGAAAGGGAGAGAAGGAGAGAACGGGAGAGAAGGAGAGAAAGGGAGAAAAGAGGAGAGAGGGAGAGAAAGGGAGAGAGGGAGAGAAAGGGAGAAAAGAAGAGAAAGGGAGAAAAGAGGAGAGAGGGAGAGAAAGGGAGAGAGGGAGAGAAAGGGAGAGAAGGAGAAGAAGGGCAAGAAGGAGAGAAAGGGAGAAAAGAGGAAAGAGGGAGAGGAAGGGAGAGAGGGAGAGGAAGGGAGAGAAGAAGCAAGGGAGAGAAGTGGAGACAGGGAGAGAAAGGGAGAGAAGGAGAGAAAGGGAGAGAAAGAGAGAAAGGGAAAGAAGGAGAGAAGGGGAGAGAAATGGAGAGCGGGAGAGGAAGGGAAAGGGCTAGTGAAAGGGAGAGAAAGGGTGAGATATAGGGAGGAAGTGAGAGAGGGAGGGAGAGATAGAGTACTTAGGACTGAGCTCTTAGGGAAAATGTTGTACAGACAATTTAATGTTTATCCTTCTTCTTCAGTAAGGGAATCTCAGCAAGTGCTGTCAACTACAGCCAAAATCCACCTGGATGTTTATTTTGGAAAGGTGATATGAATTTAAAGGTAGCCTTCTGCTGATGAGAATCACTATGTGGCAAACTGAGCAATTTTTTTCTACTGGTTCTGTGTACCTGACCGTATCCATTGAAGCCCATCACTGGGTCAACCATTTGTAGAAATGCATGTTTAGCTATCTACTGAGTCAGATTATATTGATTCTTATCATTTCTCAGAAACATTTATATTGGCTATTTATCTATCAAAACAAGCTTTAAAAAGATGTGAACTATGAACTTTGGCTCTGCTGATCCCTATTGAAAAGTATTGCGCCACCCATAACAAGCAGAATTCTTCACTGACTGAAACAACCAAAGCTTCTGGGTACCTACTCACTATGTATACTTCCTGCATGTGAAATATTATTCAGTTTAGTTAGAATAGAATAGAATAGAATAGAATAGAATAGAGTAGGGTAGAGTAGAGTAGAGTAGAGTAGAGTAGAATAGAATAGAATAGAATAGAATAGAATAGAACAGAATAGAATTCTTTATTGGCCAAGTGTGATTGGACACACAAGGAATTTGTCTTTAGTGCATATGCTCTCAGTGTACATAAAATAAAACATACATTTGTCAAGAATCATGAGGTACAATATTTAATAATTGTCACAGGGGTCAAATAAGCAAAGGAAACAATCAATATTAATAAAAATCTTAAGGATACAAGCAACAAGTTACAGCCATAGAGTCATAAGTGGGAGGAAATGGGTGATAGGGATGATGATAAAAAAACTAGTAGTAATAGCAGACTTAGTAAGTCGTTTGACAGTGTTGAGAGAATTATTTGTTTATGTCCAGGATGCAAGGGGGTTTGTAGATATTTTCGCAGCCCTCTTTTTGACTTGTGTAGTATACAGGTCCTTAATGGAAGGCAGATTGGCAGCAATTGTTTTTTCTTCAGTTAGAAGCCTGTAGATCAGTGTTCCTCAACCCTAGAAATATTAAAAATGTAGACTTTGATTCCTAAGATTCCCTAGCCACCAATGCCAGCTAGGGAATTTTGGCAGTTGATGTTCACATGACTTAAAGTGGCCAAGGTTGAGATATACTACTTTAGACTTTGATATATTGGGTTCCAACTCTCATTATCCCTGATCATTGGACGCAATCAACAGAGCTTCTGCTTCTCTCTGAGTGTCCATGCAAAGTTTCTTTCTTCTTTGTCTCAATCGCAGAAAAGAAGAGTGGAGACAAATGGCAAGATTCCTAGATTTTTGTAGATCAGGAATTCCAGTTTAGCTCATAAGATAATTGCTTCCTTGCATTCATCGGTTGTGTTCATAAATCACAGTAGGGTATAATATGATTTCTTTGCTTGGAATTTGGAACAATTCCAGAACTCAACTGTGATCATTTGTACATCATGAAGTAGGTCTTAGGTACCGTAGTTAAGGTCATTCTTGTTTTCTTTATAGTGTTTTCCTGAGACATTGAGACATACTGTATAGCTATTGTTGTGCTAAGATAATAGCAATGTGTTTTATAATAGGCAGGTTTGATATCACTCCAGCAAGAATAGAATAGAATAGAATAGAATAGAATTCTTTAATGGCCGAATGTGATTGGACACACAAGGAATTTGTCAGATGCTCTCAGCGTACATAAAAGAAAAAGATACATTGGTCAAGAATCATGTGGTACAACACTTAATGATTCTCATAGGGGTAAAATATGCAATGAGGAAACAATCAATATTAATAAAAATCTTAGGATACAAGCAACAAGTTACAGCCATACAGTCCTAAGTGGGAGGAAAAGGGTGATAGGAATGATGAGAAAAAACTAGTAGAAATAGAAGTGCAGACTTAGTAAAAAGTTTGACAGTGTTAAGGGAATTATTTGTTTAGCAGAGTGATGGCGTTTGGGGAAAAACTGTTCTCGTTTCATCATAAATTCCTTTTTTCACCATAAATTTCTTTTATAAATTCATAAATTTCATCATAAATTTCAATTTCATCGTAAATTCCTTTTTTTTCCCCTGCAGACTCGGCAAGCTAACAAAGCTGGTGATCGAACAGTTGCTCGGCGACTCTCCGTATTAGCCCGGTCCTTCGCCCATATAGCTTTGGGGGTTGGAATCCTATTAATAGGCATGTGCATTACTATAATTGCAATCAATTTAATTCACAAATATGACTAAGCCCCTAAAGAAACTTCAACTGACTCAACTCATCGGAACAAATTTCCTGAAGAGGGCTTCTTCCACTGTTATTTGAATGGCATCAAAAAATTAACAAACTCTGAGTTGGCTCACTCATGCCGGTATATCTCAAGATTTTCACACTCTTGGTTCTGTGACTGTCAAATACAAGGGTCGCCCAGAGCATAATGCATCACAATTATTTATTGAACACAGTGAAACTTACACACAAGAAAGAATGACGTTTCTTCTGCACTCCTTATTTTTCTACATAATCTCTGTCCCGTTCTACGGCCTTCCTCCAGAGAGATACAAGGGCGTGTATGCCCTATCGGTACTACTCCTTGTTCTGGTCACAAAGCCTTGGAGCTCTGCTGAACCATCTTCTAATGGCCTCACCCTCTGTGCCCAGCAACTAACCGCACTTCTGTCGACGCAGATTCTCCATAAACTGTACACAAACGTTTGTGAATGTTCCCAACAGTTTCTTTCTCCACAGTGAGAAATTCAATGATGACAGTCTGCTTGGAAAATTCACCACTATTTTGAAAAACTGCTGCAGCTACACTCTCTGTCTGAAGAAACTCAAAATTTACACACGCACTCCTGACAATTCAAGTAATGTATGTCTAAAGTTTTGCATTCGTACCATTATAATAGGCTGAGAAAAAAATGTGGTGCATTACTTTCTGGGCGACCCTCGTATATATTTGCAGTTCATAGCTCTGTATTTGAGGAGACATCTGTAAGCTGCAAAGAACCATCTATTAAAATATTTGCAATGGACCATCTGTGTCTCACATTCAAAGTAGATTCCGTGATCCAGCAGGGAATTAATCAGCACTGTGCAAGGTGGTTTTAAATCTGTCTTTTCCAGAAGAGGAAGGCGTATTTGACATCAAGCAAACAGAAATAGGGAGCTGCTTTAATGAGGGGGTCAACTGTGAAGCGAACTTGGCTGAAGTCATCTTTTGTTGCATCATAGTTGCCACGAATTTTGTAGGAGGGAGAGAGAAGCGAGGGAGTAGATAGACTGGCTAGCAGTCATAACCAAGGTCATCCCAACAGGTGGTAGTTGGTGGAGGAGAGGAGTGACCAAGGAGCCCACGAAATGCCTTCATTGGACAATGTGATTTGTGACATTTGGGGAGGGAAACAAGAACAATTCCATCTGTCCATCCATAACCCTGGGGGGGGATTATTGACCCCCTCAGAGAGGGTGCGCAACTTGGGCGTCCTCCTTGAACCACAGCTCACATTAGAGAACCATCTTTCAGCTGTGGCGAGGGGGACGTTTGCCCAGGTTCACCTGGTGCACCAGTTGCGGCCCTATCTGGATCGGGACTCACTACTCACAGTCACTCATGCCCTCATCACCTCGAGATTCGACTACTGTAATGCTCTCTACAGGGGGCTACCTTTGAAAAGTGTTCGGAAACTTCAGATCGTGCAGAATGCAGCTGCGAGAGCAATCATGGGCTTCCCAAGATATGCCCATGTTACACCAACACTCCGCAGTCTGCATTGGTTGCCGATCAAATTCCAGTCACAATTCAAAGTGTTGGTTTTGACCTATAAAGGCGTTCATGGCATCAGACCAGAATATCTCCGGGACCGTCTTCTGCCGCACAAATCCCAGCGACCAGTTAGGTCCCACAGAGTGGGCCTTCTCCGGGTCCCGTCGACTAAACAATGTCGTTTGGCGGGTCCCAGGGGAAGAGCCTTCTCTGTGGCAGCCCCGACCCTCTGGAACCAGCTCCCCCCTGAGATTAGAACTGCCCCCACCCTCCTTGCCTTCCGCAAACTCCTGAAAACCCACCTCTGCCGTCAGGCATGGGGAAACTGAAATATCTTCCCCAGGCCTATACTGTTTATGTATGGTATGTTGTGTGTATGTTTTTTTAAATTTGGGTTTTTAGCTTTCTAATTATTGAAATTGTATTATATATTGTTTTTTGTTGTTGCTGTGAGCCACCCCGAGTCTGCGGAGAGGGGCGGCATACAAATTTAATAAATAATAATAATAATAATTGCATTTTTAACTATGCTACAAATGCAGGAAAACTTTTCAGGCATGGCTTTCACTTTTCTTTGAGGAAGCTGCTTTGCCTCGGAGTTATGCTTTCAATGGGTGCATTACTTGGAACACTGACAGAGATTAGATTAGATTAGATTTATTGGATTTATATGCCGCCCCTCTCCGCAAACTGAAGCCATGGCTGTATCATTAACTCTTGTTCTGAATCCAAGGAGGAGCTAGAGCAGGGGTAGGGAACGTTGGCTCTTCTGTGACTTGTGGACTTCAACTCCCAGAATTCCTGAGCTAGCATGATTGGCTCAGGAATTCTGGGAGTTGAAGTCCACAAGTCATAGAAGAGCCAACGTTCCCTACCCCTGAGCTAGAGAATTGATCTCCTTCTGAGCTGTTTGCCCCACTCTCCTCCTCCCTGTCACTCATGTCTTCTTGGTCAGAGGAGCCTTCATCATCAGATTCCACCGGGGGCAAAACAGGCCTGCAGCATGTGGATGTCTCCCCCACATCCACAGTCCTTGGGGCAGGAACTGGGCCAGAGCTAACCACAACACCCCCCGAGGTCAAACACAATCCAAGTACAGCCCTCAATGAAATTGAATTGGACACCCCTATGTCAAGAACCTCTTTCAGTCCATACTCAAGCCAGCGCATGGGATGGAAAAAGAGGGAATCGCTATTTGTACTACCATCAATGAAACATTTTTAATTGAGTGAATCTAAATTCGGGCAGCAAGCTTTTAGGTCATTCTTGGGGCTTCAAGAAATAGAGCTTCTTCTTTTTTTATTCTTCCCCTTCAAAAGTGGAAGTTAAGATCAGATATGGAAATATCTCTTTGGAGAGATCACTGTGGGTTTTCCCGGCAGCTTTGTGATTCATTGCTTTTTGAGGTTGGGAAATTTCAAACTTATAAAACCTCGAAGTCGGATGTTTGTAGAAATTGGGCCAAAGGCAGGGTAGGAAGTACGGCTTTAAAAAAAAATAACCACCACTGTGCTTTGTGTTAGAATACTGTGTAATTTCAAAATCCAGGTTTCACATGAAATGTAACTTGTTCTGACGTGTTTCTTACTGCAATATTCTTTAGCCACAAGCAGAAACTATGGGGGAAATTATGCTCCTTTCATGCATTGTTTTATCACTCCATGCATATTTTTTTAATCATTTCCATGTCCATACACGAAGAGAGACTCCTAAGTGTTGTGATTCCGTCTGAGGCCCCTCAGGGAATGGCTGATCCTCTGCCGGCTTCCTGCTCAGAGGGGGAGGATGAGGAACAGGAGGTTCAGGCAGATGGGGAGGAGGAATCTCAGGCTGAGGGAGAGGGAGGACAGCCAGAGTCCCACGAGGGGGAGCTCTCCCCAGCAAGCAGCCTGGATTCCTTAGATGAAAATGCACAAGCAATCATCAATCTCTGGCAGAGAAGAGCAACACAACGAAGGGGACAATTAGCCAGGTACTTTCAGCACTAAAGAGGCAACAGCTGGGTTTGGTGCTCTCTGGAAAGGCTGAAAAGGCAGACCCATCCTTCCTGGCTTGTGGAGTATTATCTTTGGGAGTCCTGGGACCTGGCTGTGATCTTTGGCGTCTTGGAATTCTGGTTTGTGACTTTGAATACTGAAACCTTTTGGGGGGAAAGGTGTGGGTCTTATTCTCTACAGTGGTGGGTGTGCCAGCAAGAAGTCTGCTGTATTGTCTGGCCGTCAGGACTCTGCTGTGAAGTCTCATAGCCTGCCTGTTGGGAAGAACAGGTTTTTCTCTGTGTTTATTTTTCAAACTATAAAGTGCTTTTGCTTTTACCAGCGTGTCTGGCTGCTTTTTCCAGTTGGTGTTGAAGTCTGGGGGCACCCAGACAGAACACTAAGATTCTTAAAATGTTCTCAGCACTGCTTTTTGTGTTCAAAATTTTGAAGCTCAACCATCTTTTTTCATCTTGTGACCTTTCCTATCACCTCGAGGTTCGACTACTGTAATGCTCTCTACATGGGGCTACCTTTGAAAAGTGCTCAGAAACTTCAGATCGTGCAAAATGCAGCTGCGAGAGCAATCATGGGCTTCCCAAGGTATGCCCATGTTTCAACAACACTCCGCAGTCTGCATTGGTTGCCGATCAACTTCCGGTCACAATTCAAAGTGTTGGTTATGACCTTTAAAGCCCTTCATGGCATTGGACCAGAATATCTCTGAGACCGCCTGCTGCTGCACGAATCCCAGTGACTGATTAGGTCCCACAGAGTGGGCCTTCTCTGGGTCCCGTCAATTAAACAATGTCGGTTGGCGGGCCCCAGGGGAAGAGCCTTCTCTGTGGCGGCCCCAGCCCTCTGGAACCAACTCCCCCCGGAGATTAGAACTGCCCCTACTCTCCTTGCCTTTTGTAAGCTCCTTAAGACCCACCTGTGTCATCAGGTATGGGGGAACTGAGACATCTCCCCCGGGCATATACAATTTATGAATGGTATGTGTGTATGTATGTATGTGTGTTTAGAAAATGGGGTTTTTTAAAATGTTTTTAGTAGAAATTTAGATTTGTTGTAAACTGTTTTTTTTCACTTTGTTGTGAGGCGCCCCGAGTCTGCGGAGAGGGGCAGCATACAAATCTAAATAAACTAAACTAAACTAAACTAAACTTCTCCTATTGGTATCTTCTGATTATCACTTGTTTGTATCTTATAGTTTATGACTGTAACTATGCTTTTTGATCTATGACAGTGATGACGAACCTTTTTTTCCTTGGGTGCCGAAAGAGCTTGGGCGCACGCTATCATGCATGCGCGAGTGCCCACACCCATAATTCAATACCTGAGAAGGGTGAAAACCACCTCTCCATCCCCCAGAGGGCCACTGGAGGCCGGAAACACACTGTTTCCCAACTTCTGGTGGGCCCAGTAGGCTCAATTTCACCGTCTCCTGGCACCAAAGGCTTCCCTGTAGCCAGGAAAGGATAAAAACACCCTTCCCCATACTCCCAGATGCTCTTTGGAAGCCAAAAGTGCCTTCCCAGAGCTTCTGTATGAACCAAAAATCAGCTGGCCAGCACACACATGAATATTGGAGCTGAGCTAGGGCAACAGAGCGCTGGTGAGACCACATTAGGAATACTGTGTTCAGTTCTGGAGACCTCACCTACAAAAAGATATTGACAAAATTGAACGGGTCCAAAGACGGGCTACAAGAATGGTGGAAGGTCTTAAGCATAAAACTGATCAGGAAAGACTTCATGAACTCCATCTGTATAGTCTGGAGGACAGAAGGAAAAGGGGGGACATGATCGAAACATTTAAATATGTTAAAGGGTTAAATAAGTTTCAGGAGGGAAGTGTTTTTAATAGGAAAATGAACCCAAGAACAAGGGGACACAATCTGAAGTTAGTTGGGGGAAAAATCAAAAGCAACGTGAGAAAATATTATTTCACTGAAAGAGTAGTAGATCCTTGGAACAAACTTCCAGCAGATGTGGTTGGTAAATCCACAGTCACTGAATTTAAACATGCCTGGGATAAACATTGATCCATCCTAAGATAAAATACAAAAAATAGTATAAGGGCAGACTAGATGGACCATGAGGTCTTTTTCTCCCATCAGTCTTCTATGTTTCTATGTAACAGCTCATGTGCCAGCAGATATGGTTCTGTGTGCCACTGGTGGTACCTGCGCCTTAGGTTCGCCATCACTGATCTATGACTTACTACTGTTTTGCTTGTATGTACACTGAGAGCTTATGAACCAGGGACAAATTCCTTGTACGTCCAATCACACTCAGCCGATAAAGAATTCTGTTCTGTTCTTGATGGCTAATTCTTCTTCCCTCCCAATTTTTTTTCTTTTCTGCTACCTACCAGACGTTGTTATGTCCAAAACCTCAACGTTTTATTATACAAATATTCCAGCCAAAAAAGGAAAAAAATGGGGTGGGGGGTGGGGAGAAAGAGAGTATCAGCTCACAGGAGGAGCCGGAATCATAACACAGAGACAACTCCCAGGAAAGAGCAGCAGCAGACAGCAAATCAAAACAAGATTGCTTGCGATTTTACAGCTGGCCAGAAATCAAGAGCAGAGAGAATCGAAAAGCAAGGTCAAGGCAATCTGCAGAATACCAGAGCAACTACCCAAAACCATGAGCTCCCCAAAATACCACAGGATGCAAGAGGACATGCCCATCTCCCAAAGCCCACCCTCTCACTTGGAAATTCACCCTGATCTTCCAAAAACTCCTCCTGAATCAACCCATTGTGTGGACAATGAGAAATCTCCTGTGGTGCCCACCAAAGATCTACCTATGGATGGCCCAGACAGGACGTCCTCTGAACACATTCCAGCCCTTCATCAGCCAAAGTCAATCGTCATGATACCTGTGGAACCAAGTGAAGAACCTGATTTTATGGGCTACTCTCTCTGTGCTACAACGTTCTGTTGCTTTTTCCTGGGTGCAGCTGCCTTTATATTCTCTAAGCTGGTAAGCCTATCAATGTATCTCTCTGTATTTGTTCTGGTGTGGTCTGCTACAAGTGAAATGGGCTCCATGTTAGCATAGAAGCAGTAATGGGCTGCTGCCCCCACCAGGGGGGGGACACAGAGTGGGGTTACTAAGTTTATGCACTATTTATTGAATAATTAATAGGTTTTTTATTGTCCTTCCTTCTCTAGTACAATAATAATGATAATGATAATGATAATGATAATGATAATGATAATGATAATGATAATGATAATGATGATAATAATGATAATAATGATAATAATGATAATAATGATAATAATGATAATAATGATAATAATGATAATAATGATAATAATGATAATAATAATAATTAATTTATTTGATTTGTATGCCGCCCCTCTCTGAGGACTCGGAGTGGCTCACAACAAACAGTACAACATACAAATCCAATATTTAAAACAATATTTAAAACCCTTATTAAAAAAACAATCATGCAATCCAAACAAATCAATCCAAACAATCATTTATTTATTTATTTATTTATTTATTTATTTATTTATTTATTATTTGGATTTGTATGCAATCATGCAATCTAAAGTGTGATCCTTAATTATTTTTAAAATAGGAAATAATTAAATAGTATGTTTTAACCCATAAAAGCTTTAATCATTTTAATCATTCGTTCATTCATTCATTCATTCATTCATTCATTCATTCATTCATTCATTCATTAGATTTGTATGCCGCCCCTCTCCGCAGACTTCTAGAACTGAACTTTTATAGCAATTAAAGAAAATTGAGCTACTTGCCTAACCTTGTGGTTTCACTACAAAACCTTCAAATGCTATGTGCTCCTGAACAAATAATGCTTTCTATCATTTGTCCTTTGTGTGGCCGTTCAAATAATGTGACTTAATTAACTGAAAAAGAGTCCAAGCACCTATTTGAAAACTTATTTTGGTCGGTAAGCCACTCCCATCCAGTCACATGACCTTTAAGCCACCCCTGGTCACATGATTGTCAAGCCGCTATATTCCAGTAATGGCAAACCTGTAGCATCTGGAGCCATATCTGACGGCATGCAAGGTGTTGTTCTATGTCAACTCCAGCGCATATGCACTCACTGGCCAGCTGATTTTTGGCCTTCTTTTTGGCCATTTTTGTTGTCCCCAGGGTTCAGGAAAGCCTCCTGAAACCCAAGGATGGCAAAAAACAGCCCAATGGGCCAACCGGAAGTACAAACTTCCACTTGGCTCGTTGTACCATTTTTCGCTGTCCCCAAACTTCAGGAGGGTTTCCTGAACCTTGGGGACAGCGAAAAATGGCTCAACGGGCCAACAAGAAGTTCGTTTCTGAACGTTCAGTGGGCCATTGGGCCGTTTTTGCCATCCCCGAGTTTCAAAAGGCTTGTGGATGGCAAAAAATGATCCAATGGGCCAACCGGAAGTCCAGAGGCTTCAGTGAGGCCAGTGCGTATGTGCGGGGGGCAACACAGTGGAGTTGTAATCATGCGTCGGGGGCACATTACATTTTCGGATTGTTCTGTCGGGCTCTCTGGTACACTCCTCCCAAAAATTCACAGGTACAAATTTCAGACACACACATGTTTGAAAATTCAAAACAATGTTCTTTATAATGAAAATTCACTTAAACTAAGCCCTCTTTTGGTATAGCAAAGAGCACTTGTCTCCAAACAAACTGGTAATTTATACAAATCCCTTATCAGTTCTGTGATACTTAGCTGAGGCAATTCACAGTCCTTCTTCTTTCACAAAGTGAAACACACTTTACTCTGGTTTACTTTCAAAGCGGGGAAAAATCAGCACACAAAAAGGTCAAAGTCAGTATGCATGCGTAGAGTGATGCATAGGAGACAACAACTGAAGGATTATTATAATAGAAAATGAGGCCACCTGTGGTTGGCTGGGGCTACTGTAATTAGTGCTACAGATAAAAGTGCAGCCTGGTGTTTTAGCCTCATGGCAGTTTATCTGATTCATTGTTTCGTCAAGATCATGGTTTTTGCTCTTCAGGATTGTGTGTGTGGACTCTCTGGACTTTAGAATTGGACTCAATTTCCCAGTTATTGGGTGAGCAATTGGACTGCATTTAACCTGTGCCTTGTGTGTACCAGAAAATCCCTTTGACATTTAAAAAGGGAGCTGTTTCTGTTTTTCTGTTTATAAAAACTTTTGAGTTTTCCTTTTATCGTGTGGTGTGTGTCTTCCTGGACTAATTACCCTGTAATTACGGGCGGTTGAGACACGCCGGCAGAACACAAGACATGCTGAAATAAAATGTCTACTAGAGCAGTGTTTCCCAACCTTGGCAACTTGAATATATCTGGACTTCAACTCCCAGAATTCCACAGCCAGCATTCGCTGGCTGGGGAATTCTGGGAGTTGAAGTCCAAATATATTCAAATTGCCAAGGTTGGGAAACACTGTACCAGAGTATAATATACTAATATCCTAACCAGATGTTTTGGTTGTATTTTTGGCCTCATTTCTCTCACTTTTTTCCAGACCCAAAGAGCCAATCGTGAAGGGAACATTATAGCTGCTCGGAGATATTCAAGGACGGTTATCGTCCTGTGTTTACTATCGTTTGTGAGTGGCCTTCTGTTCCTCATTGTTTACTTCATCTATAAGGCAAAATGACCACATGTTACATCCAGTCATTACGCAATGTCTGTTTCTATACAGCAACAGAGGAAGTCTCAGCCAGCTATTTGATCTATTGTATAAAGAGCCTGTATGCTTAATTTCTGTGAATTGCCAAGCATAGCATTTTAGGCAAGTAGAGAGACCTGTCTAGTGCTAAGTATGTACGGGCCCATTAAGATCCAATTAAAAAAACAACAACTATGTGTTGTGGTTAGCTCTGGCCCAGCTCCTGCCCCAAGGACTGTGGATGTGGGGGAGACATCCACATGCTGCAGGCCTGTTTTGCCCACGATGGAATCTGCTGATGAAGGCTCCTCTGACCAAGAAGACATGAGTGACAGGGAGGAGGTGAGTGTGGCAGACAGCTCAGAAGGAGATCAATTATCTAGCTCCTCCCTGGATTCAGAACAAGAGTTAATGATACAGCCACGCATGCGGAGAGCGATGCATAGGCAACAACAACTGAGAGATTATTATCAAAGAAAATGAGGCCACCTGTGGTTGGGTGGGGCTGTGGTAATTAGTGAGGCTGCTATAAATAGCAGCCTGTGGGTTTGGCCATTGTGGAGGATTATCTCATCGTTGTGTTTCATGACTGCTTTGCTGACTTTGATCTTTGTGTGCTGATTTTCCCCCGCTTTGAAACTAAACCAGAGCAAAGTGTGTTTCACTTTGTGAAAGAAGGACTGTGAATTGCCTCACAGCTGCAAGCTAAGTATCACAGAACTGATAAGGGACTTGTACAAATTACCAATTTGTTTGGAGACAAGTGCTCTTTGCTAAACAAAAAGAGTGCTCTGTTTATTTGCATTTTCGGTATAAAGAACATTGTTTTGAATTTTCAAACGTGTGTGTGTCTGAAATTGTATCTGTGCATTTTTGGGAGGATTCTACCAGAGAGCTCGACAGAACACTATGATGCAGCACTGAAATAATAACAGCCAGAATCTACGTAACAGCATTACAACTGAACACTAAATATGGCATAGTGAATGTTTGAAATAGGACTGTAAATTGCCTAAGTGTTGCTGGTGGTAATATTCCATGTTCTATTCTTTTAAAACAGGAATAGAAAACTTGGGTAGGGGCATCCTCTTTGAGGTGTGTCATTATTATTTTTTAATGGCAATAAAAGCCTAGGTGAGACGTTGGCATAACATACCCTTTCTATTACTTTTAGCAGCACCTCTGGTGTAAATAATTTGTTGTGGTTCAGGATATGCAGTCCAGACTAGTCCATTAGCAGGAGGCAAGTAGACTTCCTGAAGTGCGATTCCTTGAGCCCCAGACTTTTTCGTCATCATGTACTTTGACTGTTTTTCTCTCGGCAGAAATATCGGGGACATGCAACACTAGCTTTTGTCCAGGTTTTGCACATGTATCTCAACTCTTCAGAGATTTATGATAGAAAGAATAATTAGCAGGGGACTGTGTAGCAGCTAAAGTACAGTTCTAACGGAGCCTTGAGAACCAATTAATTGAGAAAGTTTGAAAGAATTGATAGATAAAATTTATGGATTGCATTAAGCCACTTTTTGTTTAACTGTGATATATTCAACAAGATCTTACCTGAATTCATGCATCATGCTAAGCTGTAAATCTTGATTTACACATCACAGGGGCCGCATAGCACAATATGCCAAACCCAAAGAAGCTACACAGTGCTTGATGTGATGTGTCCACCAATGGTGGACACCTAGGTTTTTATTGATGGTTGGTAAATCCACAGTAACTGAATTTAAACATGCCTGGGATAAACATATATCCATCCTAAGATAAAATACAGGAAATAGTATAAGGGCAGACTAGATGGACCATGAGGTCTTTTTCTGCCATCAATCTTCTATGTTTCTAACGAATAAATAGATCAACACATATACACACTCATATACATATCCTCCATCTCTCCCAGGGAGGGAGAGAGAGAAAGAAAGAAAGAAAGAAAGAAAGAAAGAAAGAAAGAAAGAAAGAAAGAAAGAAAGAAAGAAAGAAAGAAAGAAAAGAAATATTCCAGTTTGGGCAAAGATAAGGCATAAGAGTTCCAAAGTGGGTAAACTTGGCTCTTTATGGATAGGGTGGTATTTCAATGTTTGATATCACCTTAGAATTAATTTATCTCCATCTTTTGCAAGTCATCTGGAGAGCCTTTGTTAGTAATAAATGCATAATATAAATATTTGAATTTGACCAATAAATATGCTCAGATCAATTTCTTTTCATTTTTATTTTTTATGCATTTTACTTGAATTCTTTTGGACATCCCCTAGTCCGTCATTTTTCAACCTTGCCAACTTTCAACTCTCAGAATTCCCCAGTCAGCATGAAGTGATCATTGGTTGAGTTCAAATATTTATCTTTCCTATGCTGGCTGGGGAATTCTGAGAATTGAAGAAATAATGCCCTAAGCCTTAAGAAAGCCTATATGAAGCAACAGTGTGTGGTAGCAGCCAAGAAAGCCAATACAACCCTAAATTGCATTAACAGAGGGATTCAATCAAGATCATGTGAGGTACTACCACTCTATAAAGCCTTAGTAAGTCCACACCTAATATATTGCATCCAGCTGTGGTCAAGATGTTGAGACTCTAGAAAGAGTGCAGAGAAGAGCAACCAGGGTGATTAGGGGATTGGAGGCTAAAACGGATGAAGAACGGTTGCAGGAACTGGGCATGGCTGGTCTAGTGACGAGGTGGATCAGGGGAGACATGAACTACGGCGCCTAAAACACGATATAAGTATTGCCCACAAGATCATATGCCGCAACGTCCTACCGGTCAACAACTACTTCAGCTTCAACCAAAACAACACAAGAGCACGCAACAGATTCAAACTTAATATTAACCGCTCCAAACTTGACTGTAAAAAATATGACTTGAACAATCGAGTTGTCGAAGCGTGGAACTCATTACCGGACTCAATAATGTCAACCAGGTTGGATAACCATCTGTCTGAAGTAGCGTAGGATTTCCTGCCTAAGCAGGGGGTTAGACTAGAAGACCTCCAAAGTCCCTTCCAACTCTGTTGTTGTTTTTATTATTAAGCTTGACTGAATCTAGCAAATAGTGGAAAGGCATATGCTGTATATATAATTATTGGGAAGTGAGAATGAAGTAAAAGGTGTTATTAGAAATTTAATATGGACACACAAACATAGGGGTGTGTGTGTGTGTACCGTTTTGTATAAAGGAGAGTCATGTTGGTGTGCCTTCCACGTAGCACTGAAAACAGCAGTTTTCAGGGGCGCTGATACCACATGTAGTCCCTGGGGCTGTAAATTGTGCAATGAAGCTGTAGAAAAGCCACTTAATTAAATTAGATATTTGTTTGACTTCTTGATTGCCTACTGATTTCTTCCCCCAAAAAAGGTTTAAAGTTTCTCCAGCATTCAGGGGATTCATTGTAGAAAAATGCCTGACTCCTATGCACACAAACTTCAGGACACAATTTTTTTGGTAAGAAAGCAATCCAATGTTTTAATGTAATTATGTACCAAAGAACAAAGCCAGTAGCTTTTATATAACCATTATCTAAGTCTAGGTTTTCTGGCATTCCCCAAAAATACAAGTTCTCCACCCACCCACTGTCAACTTTCAGCAAAAGTACAGGAAAAAGTGAGCAAAATGTTAATAGCTTTAGTATCTGGTGTTTACATTTTAACGCTAAAGTACTGTACTCATTATAATAATTGTGACTCTTCTCTTTCTTCCTTAATAATAAAATGAGATTTATTCCTTGGTAGTCTGTTTTCTGTCTTGATTGTGGCTAATGAGATCCAAAACACACAAATAGAGGCTGCAATCTCTATAAACCATAAAGACTGTGGGCATCTATATGAGAAACGAGAGATCCAGAAAGCACAAAGTATCTGATCTGATATTATGAGAGAAAAACAAACCTTACAGAACATTTAAAACCTAAATATTCAGCACCAGAACCACTGCGAGAATGGATTCAGTTGAGCAATCAGGACAGACCGTATGTATTATGTCATGCTTTTACAATTGAATTTGAAGAGAAACATACAATTTTATTACTGCTGTAATCAAGTTACGAATCGTTGCTTCATTCTAGCAAGGTTGTTTATTTCAGAATTGTCTAACTAAAACAACCAAGGAGAACCCTCCAGAAAACCTATTGGGAGAGTATGATAATCTTTTTTTTTTTTTTTTGCTTTGTCCAAGATTTCCATTATTGTTATTATATTTATGTATTTGTCAAACATGTACAAGATAACAGGTATAATATAAACATGTTACACCAACACTCCGCAGTCTGCATTGGTTGCAGATCAATTTCCGGTCACAATTCAAAGTGTTGGTTATGACCTATGAAGCCCTTCATGGCATCGGACCAGAATATCTCCGAGACCGCCTTCTGCTGCACGAATCCCAGCAACCGATTAGGTCCCACAGAGTGGGCCTTCTCCGGGTCCCGTCGACTAAACAATGTGGGTTGGTGGGCCCCAGGGGAAGAGCCTTCTCTGTGGCGGCCCCGACTCTCTGGAACCAGCTCCCCCCAGAGATTAGAACTGCCCCTACCCTCCTTGCCTTTCGTAAACGCCTCAAAACCCACCTTTGTCATCAGGCATGGGGAAACTGAGATATCTCCACCGGGCCTATACAATTTATGTATGGTATGTTTGTATGTATGCCTACTTAATAATGGGGTTTTTAAATATTTTAAATTGTAAATTACTAGATTTGTCATGAACTGTTTTATTGTGTTGTGAGACGCCCCGAGTCTACGGAGAGGGGCGGCATACAAATCTAATAAATAAATAAATTAAAAAGAAAAAATTTTGAACATAGTAAATTGGTATGAAAATTTGAGACAGTAGAACAGGGACAGTAGGTACGCTGGTGCACTTACGCACGCCTCTCACATATCTCTTAGGAATGGGGTGAGGAACAGTGAAGGGTTGCAAAAATTTTTACTACCACACTGTGGGTGTGGCTTATTTTGTGGGTGTGGCTTGCTGGGCATGTGACCAGGTGGGAGTGGCTTGAGGATCATGTGACCGGGGGTGGCTTAAAGGTCATGTGATTGGCTTAAAGGTGGCCAACTTGATGTCACTCATGCCAAGGGTTAGGGTTAGGGTGCCTGGCCTGTCCTCACCTCAAAGAGATACAATTTCCCTATCTATTTACTATTACTGAACATCCAAAATATACTATTTAATTCTATGTATATATGCCATATGTGTACATACATATTACACACAGGCACACAAAAATATACATTATCTACTATATAAACTGTATGTGTATGTACACACACATATGAACGCACAATTATACACATTTGGCCTCAATTACTGTAATAGAAAAAACATACCCAGAGCCAAGAAAGAAAAAAAAAAGGAAGAGGAAATGGCAGAATTAGTTAAAAGCAATGTGAAGGGAGAATTTAGAGAAATAAAACAAGCAGTGATAGAAAGCGCCCAGGCGGTAATAGTCTTGGGTTGGAAGGATGCGACAAAATGCACAATGCAAAATTGGTACCGGTACAGGGTGTACCACATTCAATTTGAGATTATGGATAAAAGGATGAGTTTGGTTAACGAAACTGATTTGCGACAACTGATGGGACGATGGGACGGGGTAAAATGATATATGGCGAGTAGAATCCGAGACCAAGCTACAAGGAATAAATTGGAATCACTCTATAATATGTAAACAGATACAGTGGTACCTCGGTTCTCGAATGCCTTGGTTGTCGTACATTTCGGATACCGAACAAAATTTTCAGCAAAAATTTCCTTCGGTATCTGAACAAACATTCGGATACCGAACAGCCACAGAAAATTTTATTCATTATCCGAAATGTTACCCGCCGGGGGCAGCTGCAATCCCAGCAGCTTCAGGGCGCTAAGGAGCTCTATAAGTGCTCCAAGCTGCAGGAAGGGTGGGGGTGGCTGCAATCCCAGCAGCTTCGGGGGGCTCCTTTCCTCAGTGCTTCATCTTATTACCTGTAGGCAGCTGCAAAAACTTTCTCCTTCCCGGCGGCGGCAACAGCGGCGGCTTCCCTTCGAGTAGCAACAGCGCCGGGAACGTCACGTGATGAAGGGAAGCTGACGGAGCCATCTCAGCAGTTGTTGCCTCTCCAGCAGCTTCCCTTCATTACGTGACGATCCCGGTGCTGTTGCTACTTGAAGGGAAGCCGCTGCCATTGCCGCCACTGGGAAGGAGAAAGTTTTTGCAGCTGCCTACAAGTAATAAGACGAAGCACTGAGGAAAGGAGCCCCCCGAAGCTGCCGGGATTGCAGCCGCCCCCACCCTTCCTGCAGCTTGGAGCACTTATAGAGCTCCTCAGCCCCCTGAAGCTCCCGGGATTGCAGCCGCCCCCTGCGGTAACATTTATCCCATAGGAAATAAAGAAAATAGATTTAATTGGTTCCCAGCGAGTCAACAGGGGCTGGGAACCAATTAAATCCATTTCCATTATTTCCTATGGGATAAATTAATTCGGTACTCGACCAAATCGGTTCTCGACCACACTTCTGGAACGAATTATGGTCGAGAACTGAGGTACCACTGTACCTTGCTCTTGAGTTAAAACGGTATACAAGAAACGCCCCCGATTTGGTGGTGGGGTGTGAATGCTGTCTGGTGGTGGGCACTAATCACAAAGCACCTGTTTTATGTTGTGTGTGTGTTTATATCTTTTAAAAAACCAATAAAAATATTAAATAAAAGAAAAAAAGAAGAAAGAAAAAAAATTCAAAAGAAAGAGAAAAAAAATTCAATAATTTTCTACTGGTTCTGACCATACCTGTAGGAGCCCATCACTTGTGAGACAATCTATGGTAGACAGTCTAAGATTAAAGTTTTGGGGGTTTGGGAATGTAATAATAGAGTCAGGTTGTGCATTCCAGACATTGACCATTCTGTTGTTGAAGTCATATTTCATCTTTCATCAAGTTGAGTAAGGGTGGGTGGGTGCAGAAGACAACCTCCTTTGTAAATGCATTGGGAAGAGCAATTATTCGACTAAAATGATGACGATGGAATTTTGTGGATTTCAACAAGGGCTCCCTACTCCATAATTCAAGCTCTAATATACATGAATTGTCTTAATATTTTTCTAAGGAGAATGTGTAGCACTACAGAAAAGGGAAAGAAAAAGAAAGCATGATAAGGAATGGCGTTTTCAGAAAAGTCAGACATGCTAGTTAATAAGTCTGGTGTCTATTCTTCAGAAATGATTCCTGGAAATATTGCCCAACTACTAAATTCAAGGACAGTTAGACTTTAATGGCATTTAAAGTGAAATTGACCATAGCAGGACATACAATATAAAAAAAAATAGCAATGACAGATTAAAAAAAAAGCTAGAGCTGATAGACTTGGTTAGTATATTTATTTAGTTGGGATATTTATATAACCACTTATCTCAAAAAAAAAAGTGACTCTGGGCAGTGTATAAACATAACAATGAAAAGTCTGCCTGCATAGGGCAGCCTAGAAGTCTAATAAATTAAAACAGCCTGAAAATGGCAAAAAAGGGCAAAAAACCAACTGGTTTTGGGGGCATTTTCAGATTGTTTTTTGAGCCATTTTGAAACCTGAAAACAACCCAAAGATTACACAAAAACAGCCCCAAAAATGGTCTAAAAATGCCCCCCAAAGGGCCAAAATGGCAGGCTTGCGGGTGCTGGCCACTGGTTTTCAGGTTTCCAATGTGCAAAGACCAGCTCACTGGTACATATGTGCATGCTGGAAACCCAAAGACTAACAATCCTGGGTCTAGAAAGCTTAGAACTACGGCGCTTAAAATACGATTTAAGTATTGCCCACAAGATCATACGCTGCAACGTCCTACCGGTCAATGACTACTTCAGCTTCAACCGCAACAACACAAGAGCACACAACAGATTCAAACTTAATATTAACCGCTCCAAACTTGACTGTAAAAAATATGACTTTAACAATCGAGTTGTCGAAGCATGGAACTCATTACCGGACTCAATAGTGTCAACCCCTAACCCCCAACATTTCTCCCTTAGACTCTGCACGATTGGGCTCTCCGGGTTCCTAAGAGGTCAGTAAGGGGGCATACATAAGTGCACTAGTGTGCCTTTCGTCCCCTGTCCAATTGTCTTTCCTTTATCTCATAAATCATATATATTTTCTTCCTTTCATATATCTTCTCCTCTATTTTTACATATTATCTTTATATATATTACTTCATGTCTATTCTCTTCCATATGTATTTTGTATTGGACAAATGAATAAATAAATAAATGAATAAATAAGCAGAATGGGATGGAACGCAGTTCCACTGGCAGAAATAAAGCTATGTGCCCAGCTCCAGCTGACTATCCCCCCTCCCATCCTTCTCCACTTCCTCGGAAAGCGGTAGAGTTACTAGCACTGGCAGGAGTTGCAGAGGGTCCATTTCCTTCTCCCTCTTTTCTCAACAGCTGATCGGCACCTAGCTACCCAGCTTGAGGCAGGGGGACAACTCAGGAAGGAGAGCGCGGGAAACGCGAAGCAAATTATCACCCCCAGAGAGCGACACTGGGGAGGTGGTAAGTCGAGGACTTAACAGTTCACTTGAACGATGATGATCATTCAAGCCACTCCCACCTGGTCACATGGCTGGCAAGCCACTCCTACCCAGTCACATGACCATCAAGCCACACCCACAAAATAAGCCACACCCACAGTGTGGCAGTAAAAAATTTGGCTGCCCGTTACTGTGCGCACAGTATATTTAGCTTGACAAAGAGAAGGATTCGGAGTGATGTTGTAGCTGTCTTCCAATACTTGAAGAGTGTTCTGTCGGGCTCTCTGGTAGACTCCTCCCTAAAATTCACAGGTACAAATTTCAGACACACACATGTTTGAAAATTCAAAACAATGTTTTTTATAATGAAAATTCACTTAATCTAAGCCCTCTTTTTGTATAGCAAAGAG